>NC_134357.1:539159399-539436899 GCF_048569485.1 Anomaloglossus baeobatrachus | reverse complement strand
CGGTGTCTTCTCAAGGCAGGTAAGTATATGGGACCCTGCGGAGAAATCCGCAGGAATAATTGACATCCTGCTGATTTTTCCGCAGGGAAATTCGCATTATTTCCGCTGCGGAAAAATCCGCAGTGTGGACACAGCAGTTCCCAAATGCCATAGAAATGGCTGGGGAGTAGCTGTGCTGCAGATTTTTGAAAACTGCGCGGAATTTCCGAGAAAAATCCATGGCAAATTCCGCGCATTTTCCGCAGCGTGGGCACATAGCCTAATGAATCAAGTTGTTCCCCAGTTACAGCAACAGCCTAATTCAAATGACCTTTATTTCCAATAACATGGGGCCCCTCCACATTATTCAAGAGTAGTCCGCGAGTACCTTGATGAAACATTTCCTAATAAATGGATTGACCGAAGAGGTCCACTTGATTGGCCGGCACATTCACCAGATTTGACCCCAACGTATTTTTTCTTTTGGGGAGTACTCAAGGACAAAGTTTATAGTTGAAAACCAAAAAGTGTCAGTGATTTGAAAAATTACATAAGAGATGCATTTCAAGAACTTAATACCCAAAGAGACTTGTGCAAAAATGTTTGTTGAAGCCGAAGAGGCAGACTTCAAAGCTGTGCAAATTGTAATGGAAAACAGTTTGACCACATGCGTTGATAACAGTTGAGAGCTTTTGTATCATTGTTCAGAATAAAATGTAGTTGTCAATGTTATGCTTGTGTTAGTAAATATAATTTTATATATAAATCAAAATAAATGTTATTTTCTGTCCACCTACCTTTGGACCACCCTGTATATGTACGGTATATATATATATATATATATATATATATATATATATATATATATACATATATATAAAGCTGAATGTGTGTGTGTCTGTATGTGTGTCTGTGTGTGTGTGTGTCCGGGATTGGCATCTGCACCGTCGCAGCTACAGCCACAAAATTTTGCACACTCACACTTCTGGACCCCGAGAGCGTCATAGGCTATGTTTTGAGGGGAAATGTTAACCCCGCGATTTACAGTTATTCACAAAAAACCTGCCTCCATTAGAGCGAATGGAGCTGGGAGCCACAGTGCAGCCAGAACTTCAGAAGAATGCGCAGCCACACCCTTATATGGAATGTTGGCGTGTCACAATGCAGCCAGGGAAAGAGACAGACACAGACAGGGTAAGAAACAGACATAGACAGGGTAAGAGACAGACACAAAGAGACAGACAAAGAGACAGACTGACAGGGAAAGAGAGAGACAGGTTAAGAGACAGACACAGACAGGTAAAGAGACAGACACAGGGAAACAGACAGACAGGGAGAGGGAAAGAGACAGACAGGGTAAGAGACAGACAAAGACAGGTAAAGAGACAAACACAGGGAAAGAGACAGAGGGAAAGAAACAGACAGGGAAAGAGAGGGAAAGAGACAGACAGGGAAAGTGACAGAGATAGATAGACAGACAGGGAAAGAGATAGATAGACAGACAGGGAAAGAGATTGAGACAGAGGGAGACAGAGACAGTTAGAGACAGACAGGGAAAGAGACAGACAGACAAAGAAATAGAGACAGAGATATATACAGAGGGGGAGACAGACATAATTACATTTATATCTATTTGTATTGTGGTGTTTGTGTGCAGAATACATTTTTGTTCATACAATCTATTTTATTAACAGCAATTATTAACCCGGGCGAAGTCGGGTAGTACAGCTAGTATATATTTATATGCATATACAATATATGTATATATATATATTTATATGCATATACAATATATGTATATATATATATATATATATATATATATATATATATATATATATACACCAGCTTTATAATTGTAATGATTTCATGACTAGCGTTTTAATGCTATTTTCTGGAATTTCTCAAGTTTTTAGTGGAGCAAAAGTCATACAGTAACTTTTTTTTTTATACTGTCATATATTTTAAGTATTTCTATAGGGTAAAATTCCATTTTGACTTTTACTTTACGCCCTCCAGTCCCAGCCACGACTGTTATGGACGAGATTATGCACTATTATGAGTTATATGAAGATATCCAAAAAAACAGGATTTAAGATGGTGTTTGAACTGCATTCAGACATCACAAGACTCAGACACTGTGGACTTTCATGTGACAAGTGAATCATGCTGACATAGCTTAATATAATGAGGAAGCAAGCACATTACAGTATATTTAATATCACAGAATAAGCTCTATGATAGTTTACCCAATAGGAGATGTGTTACGTATTATTGGCTCCTAGCCAATAATTCCTTTTAAATGTTTATCAACTTCCGTATTAAACAAGTCATATTTTCTATGCAGATCGGTGTCATATCTCTGGCCTGTATGGGATAAATAGTATGCATGCTACTAACAAATGACTCATGATTTGGATGCAGACAGTGTTAAGGTAGATGCACAATTAGATTGCATCACTGTAAATTTATGGCCTGCCTTAACACGACAGCGTCATTTTTGAAGAGTGGGTGGAGCCTCACAGGGAGAAGCGTAAGACTGTGTGCACACAGTGCGTTTTTGTTGCAGATTTGGTGTAGTTTGTAGCACAAATCTGCATGTCTATCTTTATGCCAGCTATGGCAGCAAAGTCAATGTAAATGCTGACATGCTGTGCGCACGTTATTATTTTTGCAGATTTGGTGCAGAAAATAATCTACAGCATGTGAATAGTTAGTGCGGTTTTCCTCTATTTTTTTAGCTCTTTAACCCATTGACTACATTCAGAAAAACATATGTTATAAAAATGTATCAAAGCGCATGTGTTTTTTGGTGCATTTTTCTGTCAGAAGGTGCAGATTTCATGGAGAACATTTCTGCACCAAATCTGCAACATGTCCACATAGCCTAACAGAGCGCAGCCAACAGAGTCATCATAATTTACAACATTGGTTTGGAGTTGATTTCTTGATAACCTCATTTTAGCTACTCCATTCTAGATGATTCACTAGTGAGCCGGCTAGATTGGAGTGCATTGAGGACCTCATCGTAGCCTCCACTCTGGACAGGTCGGTGCTGGGGTGACTAGAATGGAGTTTTTCAGAAGATTGGGCAGAGCCTCACAGGGAGAAGCGTAAGAGCACAGCAGAGTCGTAATAATTTACAATATTCGATTGTAGTTGATTTTTTGAGGACCTCATTTTAGCAACTCCATTCTAGATTATTCACTATTGAGCTGTATAGATTGTAGTAAAATTTTTGAGGACCTCATTTTAGCAACTCTATTCTAGATGATTTGAGCTGTCTAGATTGAAGTGGATTTTTTGAGGACCTCATGTTAGCAACTCCATTCTAGATGATTCACTAGTGAGCTGTCTAAATTGGAGTGGATTTTTTGAAGACCTCATTTTAGCAACTCCATTCTAGATGATTCGTTAGTGAGCCATCTAGATTGGAGTGGATTTTTTGATGATCTACCTGCAGCCTCCAACAGTGGCATACCACCAACAACGGCAGGTCACATGACCAATATGGGGCCCGTGAGTCAGGGGGGCCCGATTCCAGCCCTGGCACCACCCCATCTCCTGCGGGCCCCTTGCCGAGGATCGCACTTTCATTTATATCGGCATCATAGATACCAATACAATTGAAAGCAATGATGAGAGATGGAGCAGAACACTCCCTTTCTCATCATTCTCCCGCTGTGTGTCTGTGACACTCTGAGGTTTCAGCACAGAAGAGCGCAGTGACGTCACTACTGTGCGCCGTTGTGCTAAAATGTCAGAGCGGCAGAACAGTGGACACACGCTGAGGAGACCGGAGCAGTGGGGGAATGAGGAGAAGTGAGTATATTTGTGTATTTAATCAGGATGGCCAGAGGACTATGGGGCAGCATACTTCTATATGGGGGTTGCAAAAAAGTATATGGGGGCTGCATATAACTATATGTTAGCGCACAATACTATATTGGAGCACACAATATGGTCGTGCACTATATGGTGGCTGCATACTAGTATATGGCTTAATATAAGGGGTGCATACTATTATATGGAGAAATATAAGAGGTGTATACTACTATATGGAGGAATATAAGAGTTGTATAATATTATATGGAGGAATATAAGAGGTGCATAATACTATATGGAGGAATATAAGGGGTGCATAATACTATATGAAGGATATTTTTTACATAGAATATAGGGGTGCATTATACATGGACGACCATGGAGCTGCATAATACAATATGAAGAACTGGTTGTACCCCACCCCTTCACAGCTGAATGCACTTGTATGTGTATAAACTGAGACAGCTCAAAGTCTGCCCAAAGACTTTTGTCTGCCCCAATACAAGTATGCACCATATAAGTATGATGCATTGAATTAGGCCAGAGATATTATTATGATGCACATAGTATTCTACCATCACTTCTCTGCCATCTTCTAATCACCATGTCTATCTCCCCACAGGTATGTCAATTCCTTCATCCTGCTTTTCCATGAACTGACCTACTATCCCCTTCTGTCTGCTGTGTGTTTTAATACATGGTATGTCAATTCCTTCATCCTGCTTTTCCATGAACTGACCTACTATCCCCTTCTGTCTGCTGTGTGTTTTAATACATGGTATGTCAATTCCTTCATCCTGCTTTTCCATGAACTGACCTACTATCCCCTTCTGTCTGCTGTGTGTTTTAATACATGGTATGTCAATTCCTTCATCCTGCTTTTCCATGAACTGACCTGCTATCCCCTTCTGTCTGCTGTGTGTTTTAATACATGGTATGTCAATTCCTTCATCCTGCTTTTCCAATATATCTGACCTGTTCCCTCTTTACTTCAATATCTTCCTAGCACGCTGCAGCATCTGTGACCTCCCCCCCATGTTCCCCCACCTTCCTTTTATGACCTTTGTTTATTTTGCCTATGTGATGCTGTATCTGGCTTATTTGATTGAGTGATCAAGGGGTTCTTGTTGTACCCCACCCCTTCACAGCTGAACGCACTTGTATGTGTATAAACTGAGACAGCTCAAAGTCTGCCCAAAGACTTTTGTCTGCCCCAATACAAGTATGCACCATATAAGTATGATGCATTGAATTAGGCCAGAATTGGGCCGGAAGGGACCGGAAGGTAATTGACCACATAGTCAATGTAAACAATGTTCGTGTGTCTCTTAACTTTCACCTCTATAATACTTCACTTTCTACTGCCCCCTCTGATCCCTAAGCCCAGTAATGAGCTATTCATCTCTCCCTCCATCCTCCCCACCCATCTCACCTTTCCCTCAGACATTTTCCTCAATATTACACCCAGTGTCTCCAGACACACACGGCCACCTCACGGCCTTTCCTGCTCCCACCTACTAACACTCTCTCTGCTTCTCCTCACTGCTGGGGATATTGCTCCAAATCCTGGTCCTCCTCACCACATCCCTATTGTCACTTCAAACCCACATCCACAACCTAACACAAATTTCCGAACCCTCTCAAACCTCATACGCATCCACCCAGCCCCCGCTCCACCAGTCTCACTAAAAGGAGCTCTATGGAACGCTCGCTCTGTCTGCAACAAACTATCCTACATTCATGATCTTTTCATCACTAATAAACTATCCTTCCTCGCCATCACTGAAACTTGGCTCACCCCTTCTGACACTGCCTCTCCTGCTGCACTTTCTTATGGCGGTCTCCAACTCTCTCACACCACCCGCCCCAGTAACAAGCATGGTGGAGGAGTTGGTTTGCTCCTGTCTGACCAATGCTCCTTTACACCAATTCCACTACCACCCTCGGTTACTCTCCCATCTTTTGAGGTGCACTCCGTTCGCATCTACGCCCCCTCCAACCTTCAACTGGCTGTCATTTACCGCCCTCCAGGGCCAGCCACTGCCTTTTTTGATCATTTCACCACCTGGCTACTACACTTCCTTTCCAACGACATCCCCACCATCATCATGGGTGATTTCAATATCCCCATTGACACTTCCCACTCATCTGTCTCCAAACTTCTAACACTCGCTGCCTCCTTCGGCCTCACCCAATGGTCTTCTGCAGCTACTCACAAAGATGGCCACACGCTGGATCTCATCTTCACTCGCCTCTGTTCCCTATCTAACCTCTCTAACTCGCCTCTCCCCCTGTCTGACCACAACCTACTCACATTCTCTTCCCTCTCTTCTCCAACTACGCAACCCCCCCTCCACAAACTTTCACACCCTCGCAGAAATATAAAACACATTGATTTACACGCCCTTTCTCAGTCCCTTCTCCCTCTCACAGACATTGCATTTCTACACGATGCAGATGCTGCTGCAACTTTATACAACACTACA
The DNA here is from genome assembly GCF_048569485.1 of Anomaloglossus baeobatrachus. Lineage (NCBI taxonomy): Eukaryota > Metazoa > Chordata > Amphibia > Anura > Aromobatidae > Anomaloglossus > Anomaloglossus baeobatrachus. Next base: position 539,430,609 of record NC_134357.1, on the reverse strand, counting down.
ATCTCTGCAGCTCTCGAATCAGCCGCCCCCCTCACACACACCAAAACCCGCACAATCAACAGGCAACCCTGGCACACCAGTCAGACTAAAGAACTGAGACGGGCTTCCAGAATTGCTGAGCGCAGATGGAAGAGGTCTCATTCCACTGAGCACTTCATTGCATATAAAGAGTCCCTCACTACCTTCAAGTCCACACTCACTGCTGCAAAACACACCTACTTCTCATCCCTCATATCCTCTCTCTCTCATAACCCTAAACAGCTATTCAACACTTTTAATTCTCTCCTCCGTCCTCCAGCACCACCTCCCTCTCCTCTCCTCTCAGCTGAAGACTTTGCCTCTTTCTTCAAGCAGAAGGTTGACAACATCAGAGCAAGCTTTGGCCCACAATCACCACAGCCCCTCATCATAGCTACTCAGCCTTCTTCCTCCAAATCCAGCTTCTCCACCATGACAGAAATCAATCTTTCCACTCTACTCTCAAGATCACATCTAACAACCTGTGCACTGGACCCGCTCCCATCGCACCTCATCCCCAACATCACCGCAGTCCTCATCCCAGCCCTAACCCATCTCTTCAACCTATCACTAACAACTGGTGTATTCCCCTCATGCTTTAAACATGCTTCTATTACACCCATCCTCAAAAAGCCCTCCCTTGACCCATCCTCTGTGTCAAACTTTCGCCCCATATCCCTTCTCCCCTATGCCTCAAAACTACTAGAACAGCATGTCCATCTTGAACTGTCCTCATTCCTCTCCTCCTGCTCTCTCTTTGACCAGCTACAATCTGGCTTCCGACCGCATCATTCCACTGAAACTGCCCTAACTAAAGTCACTAACGACCTACTAACCGCCAAAACCAAGCGACACTACTCTATCCTCCTCCTCCTGGACCTGTCCTCTGCCTTCGACACAGTAGACCATTCCCTCCTACTACAGATTCTCTCATCTCTGGGCATCACAGACCTGGCCCTATCTTGGATATCCTCATACCTCACCGACCGAACTTTCAGCGTCTCCCATTCTCACACCACTTCCTCATCTCGCCCCCTATCTGTCGGTGTTCCCCAAGGCTCAGTTCTTGGACCCCTGCTTTTCTCCATCTACACCTTCGGCCTGGGACAGCTCATAGAGTCCTATGGCTTCCAGTATCATCTCTATGCCGATGACACACAGATCTACCTCTCTGGACCTGACATCACCTCTCTACTAACCAGAATCCCACAATGTCTGTCTGCTATTTCATCCTTCTTCTCTGCTCGATTCCTAAAACTTAACATGGACAAAACAGAATTCATTGTCTTTCCTCCTCCTCACTCATCTCCTCCAACAAGCCTTTCCATCAAACTCGATGGTTGCTTACTCTCCCCAGTCTCACAAGCTCGTTGCCTTGGAGTGACCCTCGACTCTGCTCTATCCTTCAAGCCACACATCCAAGCCCTCTTCACCTCATGCCGATTACAACTCAAAAACATCTCCCGGATCCGTGCTTTCCTTAACCAAGAATCAGCAAAAACATTAGTGCATGCCCTCATCATCTCCCGCCTCGACTACTGCAACCTCCTGCTCTCTGGCCTCCCTTCCAACACTCTTGCACCCCTCCAATCTATCCTAAACTCTGCGGCCCGCCTAATCCACCTCTCCCCTCGCTACTCCCCAGCCTCGCCACTCTGCCAATCCCTTCACTGGCTTCCCATCACCCAACGACTCCAGTTCAAAACACTAACCATGACATACAAAGCCATGCACAACCTGTCTCCTCCCTACATCTGTGACCTAGTCTCCCGGTACCTACCTGCACGCAACCTCAGATCCTCACAAGATCTCCTTCTCTGCCCCTCCCTTATCTCCTCTTCCCACAATCGCGTACAAGATTTCTCCCGTGCATCCCCCCTACTCTGGAACGCTCTACCTCCGCACATCAGACTCTCCCCTACCGTGGAAAGCTTCAAGAGGAACCTCAAGACCCATCTCTTCCAACAAGCCTACAACCTACAATAGCCCTCAGTCCAGTAGACCACTGCGCAACCAGCTCTGTCCTCACCTATCGTACCATCACCCATTCCCTGTAGACTGTGAGCCCTCGCGGGCAGGGTCCTCTCTCCTCCTGTACCAGTCTGTTATGTACTGTTAATGATTGTTGTACGTATACCCTTTCACTTGTAAAGCGCCATGGAATAAATGGCGCTATAATAATAAATAATAATAATAATAATAATAATAATAACTATGGGGTGCATTATAATACATATAAGACTATGGGGGCTGCATTATATGGAAGACTAATGGGGTTACCTTATACATGGACTATAGGGGTACATTATACATGGTGGATTATGAGGCTGCATAATACAATATGAAGCACACCTTTTGCATGGACAATAGGGGTACATTATACATGGAGGAGTATGGGGCTGCATAATACAATATGAAGGACTATGGGGCTGCATTATATGAGGACCAATGGGGTTACCTTACACATGGTCCATGGGGCTGTATTATAATACATGAAGGACTATGGGGTAAATACAATATGAAGGACTATGGGGACTGCATTATAATACATGTAGGACTATGGGGGTGCATTATAATAAATGGAAAACTATGAGGTGCAGTATACTATATGGAAGACTATGGGGTGCAGTATAATACATGGAGAACTATGGGGGCAGTATAATATATGGAGGACTATGGGGTGCAGTATAATAGATGCAGGACTATGGGGTTTAGTATAATATACAGAGGACTTTGGGGGCTGAATTATAATACATGGAGGACTATGGGCAGTGCATTATACAGTAATACATGGAGTACTATGGGGGCTGCATTATAATATATGCAAGACTATAGGGCCTTCATTATTATACATGGAAGACTATGGGGTCTTCATTATAATACATGGAGAGCTATGGAGTGCATTATAATGCATGCAGGACTATGGTGGCTGTATTATAATATATGAAGGACTATGAGGGCTACCTTACATAGACTGTGGGGGTGCATTATAAAACATGGACGACTATGGGGGTGCATTATAATACATGCAGGACTATGGTGGCTGCATTATAATATACGGAGGACTATGTGGTGCAATATAATATATGGAGGTGAATCATCATGAAATGGAAAGACCGCAAGGGGAAGGGGAGGTGCTTGTGTGGCGCCCTAGATAAACCAGGACGTCACAGGTACTGCAACAACACACCCCACACCCCGGTTAGGCACATCAGCCGCACACACAAATCCTTGTTGCCTCCCTCCAGGGGCTGATGTCCACACCAGGTGGGGCGGGGCCAGGCGGTTGGCCCCGCCCATCGAGGAGTTCACAGTCCTGGAGGCGGGAAAAGGAGTTCAGTTTTGGAGTTGAGGGAAGTGGTAGTTGAGCAGCAGGCTGCGGACCCCAACCAGGCTGGGAGTCGCCTTTAAACCGGTCAAATCCGTTAGCGAAGGGAACCTCCGGGGTTTCTCAGCAACAAAGTCCCGATTGAAGGCAACCGTCCAAACCGTGAGGGAGATAAAGCTACCGCCAGAGCTAGAGCTCCCAGGGCCAGTGCCTGCGGGCAAAAGGGCTCCTCCGGCATCTATACGCTGGGGAGCGGGTCACCGGTGGGAAGCCATCGGGACCGAAAACACACAGAAGGTGCAGGGAAAGGCAGCCATCACCAACCGACCGGGAGTAGCCAAAGCAGCCGGCTGCGGGACCCGTCCATCCAGCCGTTTGTTTTACCGGAGACTCTGTGTTCATTCCTGGCTGAGTGAGTACCACCGTGCCGTCCGGCACCGCGCTGCCCCCACGACCCTGCACCTGACCTGCCCTGCATTCCTCCCTTCACCCCTCACCGGGCCCCGGGACCACAAACCCCTACCCACAGAGGGGGAAAACATCCCAGCTGCTCCCTAACAACGCTCCCGAGATCCCCGTCACCAGCAGCGGTGGTGCCCCAATCTCACCACGACCCGTGGGTGACGTCACGAACTCAATCCCCAAACCAAACCAACCCCTTTCACTCACGGGCGAGGAGCGCCGCTCGAGTCCCCAGATCTGGCCCACCGCTCGAGCCACGAGCAGCGCACCCCCCGCCCGCGACAACTTGGCGTCACGAACAGGATCTTACCGTTCTACCGGCGGGTAGAAGTGCGCCTTGTGTCCCACCGGAGGTGTCCGGCCGAAAAATTTCAGAAGCCGTCATTTTGGGCGCGAAGATTTCCCCGCTCGAGCGTCTTCCCGGGCAGTGGAGGCGCGAAAGCCGAAGCTCCGCCCCTGAAGAGGAGGTACTAAGAGAAAACCAAGGGGGGACGGATGGCGGCCGGCCGCATGTAGCCGAGGCTGCAGAAGGACGGGGACGCCAGGACTCCGTGCTAACACCGTTCCTGGAACCCCAAAACCACGGCACCATGTCCACTCCGCTGGTGCCGCCGGAAGCCCAGCCGCCCATGCCCGGGACAGCGGCATGGATTAGGGGCCGAATGGCGGGAATCTGTCAGCGTTACCGGAGTCAGATATGTCTACTGATGGAGCAGTGGACCGCAGAGGTGGAGGAGTTAGCTGTGGTCGCCCGGGTGTACGGGATGGAGGCTATGGCAGAGGAGCTGGTGAGTGACCACGCGCCTGTGTCCCTGAGGGACCAGCCGCTGCGGCTGAGGGACCCGGTCTACCCCCGGCCTCTGGACAGCCCCCGTCTTCCCTGCCCGCGCGGCCCGCCGCTGCTGGTCCATCTGGCTTGCGTCTCCTCGCAGTGGCAGACGAAGGAGTAGTGAGCCCGGAGCCTGCGTCAGCTGGCGGCAACCCGCCTGGCGCAGAGACGGATGATAGTGACTCCGGGCCGGACACGGAACCTGTCTCGGAAGAGGAGGGGATTGCTAGCTTGCATGACATGGAGGCCACCTACATCCCACGGAGTGGCAATAATGGCTATCGGGCGGCCCCTCCCCGTCGCGCCTGTTATGCGCTGGAGGGGCTGGTGCCCGTGTTTTTCCACCCGGGGTCGGATGAGGAGCAAGGAAGCGAGCAGTGAGTCAGCGGTTTCCCCGATTCACCGTTGGGACCACCAGTACCGTTGTTGTGTGAGTAAATGAAAAAAAAATGAATGAATCAACCGAAGTTAACCTGATTAGAAACCGTGATTGAACCGGCCGTTGCCGGCAAGTTTGTCCCTGGAGGGACTCTTTGAACCCTGTGTAAGAAACTGCTTACGGACACGCCCGAGAACTTGCAGGGCAACCACAAACTTAGTGGAATGTAAATAAAATGTTGGCATTTTTCCGTGACCGCCTCCGGAGAGGCTGTTTTGGAGGATGGGCCTGGAGGAAATGGATGGCCCAGGCCCGCCACTACCGCAACCGGTGGCGATCCTCCGGGGGTCAGGGGTCCCCCATGGACGTGGGTCCCCTTAAAGAGACCGTACCCGCTCGGGCAGCTTGGTGATGGACTGGGGCAAGGGGTGCTGCCCATTTGCTTAGGGGCAGCATCAGGGCCAGGTTGTTTGGGTGGGGGGAAGAGCGGAAGCCGTTGTTAATAAAAATTGACTACCGTTAGTAACTTTAAAGAAAGTGCCTCCCGTAAGGGAAGTTTTAAGAAAAATGCTTATGTTGAAATGTTTGCCGTTACCTTGTTATTTATATTTTTCAGTTGTGAAAATAAAACCGGTGATGGACGGGCAGCCCGCGGACGGTCTGCATTTAACCAAGGGGGAATGTGGCGCCCTGGACAAGCCAGGACGTCACAGGTACTGCAACAACACACCCCACACCCCGGTTAGGCACATCAGCCACACACACAAATCCTTGTTGCCTCCCTCCAGGGGCTGATATCCACACCAGGTGGGTCGGGGCCAGGTGGTTGGCCCCGCCCATCGAGGAGTTCACAGTCCTGGAGGCGGGAAAAGGAGTTAGTTCAGTTTTGGAGTTGAGGGAAGTGGTAGTTGAGCAGCAGACTGACCGTGTCCGGGTACGTGGCCCGGGCACATACAGCAAAGTTGGCAGACGGTGGTGGCCGTCTGCAGGAGAGGCCTATCGACGCGGAACCGTAGGGCCGGGGCTGGGCGGTGGCCCACCGGTACCGAGCCGGGGAGTGAAGAGAAGCCAGCACCAAACCGGCAGGGCTGCGGACCCCGACCAGGCTGAGAGTCACCGTAAAACCGGTCAAATCCGTTAATGAAGGGAACCTCCAGGGTTTCTCAGCGACAAAGTCCCGATTGAAGGCAACCATCCAAACCGTGAGGGAGATAAAGCTACCGCCAGAGCTAGAGCTCCCAGGGCCAGAGCCTGTGGGCAAAAGGGCTCCTCCGGCATCTATACGCTGGGGAGCGGGTCACCGGTGAGAAGCCATCGGGACCGAAAACACACAGAAGGTGCAGGGAAAGGCAGCCATCACCAACCGACCGGGAGTAGCCAAGACAGCCGGCTGCGGGACCCGTCCATCCAGCCGTTTGTTTTACCGGAGACTCTGTGTTCATTCCTGGCTGAGTGAGTACTACCATGCCGTCCGGCACCGCGCTGCCCCCGCGACCCTGCACCTAACCTGCCCTGCATTCCTCCCTTCACCCCTCACCGGGCCCCGGGACCACCAACCCCTACCCACGGAGGGGAAAAACATCCCAGCTGCTCCCTAACAACGCTCCCGGGATCCCCGTCACCAGCAGCGATGGTGCCCCAATCTCACCACGACCCGTGGGTGGCGTCACGAACTCAATCCCCAAACCAAACCAACCCCTTTCACTCACGGGCGAGGAGCGCCGCTCGAGTCCCCGGATCCGGCCCACTGCTCGAGCCACCGAGCAGCAGCAGCCGGACCCAAGCAGCAAGCACAGGCGAGCAGCGCACCCCCCGCCCGCGACACTTGTGCCCAAAAGGAGGAGTTATTCAGATTCATTGCAGTGGGCGCCGGCTGCAAAACGCACCATTCTTCTTGTTTTGGCTCTGCAAAACAGCCTTTTCAAGGGTTGTCTTGGGTGACAAAATGTCTTCTGTAGGCGTGGGTTTGTCTACATCTCCCTAAGATGTGGCCAGCATAGGCCAGGGTGCTACCCAAGGCCGAAACCAATTCGTGTTATCGCTTCTCGGCCTTTTGGCTAAGATCAAGTGTAGTTTGGGAGGGCACTACCTTGGTTGGTGCTGGAAGGTGCCTGGGTTTGCACTACTGCTGGCCTTGGGGGAGTGTGCATCGTAGGATGTCATAGCCCTCTTGTGCCGGACGGTTTCCTGGGCAACGAGAGGCGGTCACTTTTTTATTTTCAAGCTCATCCTTAAAAAAAAAAAAAAGTCTGTTCTTATCAGTTTAATATCTGATATGTCCCCTATCTGGGGACCATATATTAAATGGACTTTTTGAACAGGGAGATGGAAGAAGAGCTTGCTCTGTCCACTCCACGCATTGACCTGGTATTGCAGTACCTCCAGGACCGGTGCACCCCTTCTTAACCCAGTTTCCAAAAGCAGAACTCAATTCACCTGATCAATATTAGCCCGATTAATGAATTGAAAGAAGGCAAACCACTTCATATGCACCTCAATTTGGCCCATTCACTTTTGACACTTTACCCTTTTTTATCTTTCACACTTTTTACTTGCCTTATTCAACCAAAAGCTGCGCCAAGTAGCAAACTCATCAACACTCAACTTGACCAACTCTGCTATGTCCCGTGCAGTTTCTTGTTCTCAATCTTAACTAGATCATTTGCAATTGAATGGAATAGATCCCTTTTGGACAAAGTGGATTCAGCTGCTGCTGCAGTTGTGGCGCCCTGGACAAGCCAGGGGCCACAGAGAACAACACCAACACACCCCACACTCCCGGTCAGGCACACCGAAGTCAGACAAAAACCCTTGTTGCCTTCCTCCAGGGGCTGATGTTCACACCAGGGGGGTGGGCCAGGCGGTTGGCCCCGCCCACTGAGGAGTTCACAGTCCTGGAGGCGGGAAAAGCAGACAGATAGAGTTTGGAAGTGAAAGTGGAAGGAAGGAAAGTGGTAGTAGAGCAGACTGAAGTTGGTCCGGGTGTGTGGCCCGGACGGATCAGCAAGGTTGGCAGACGGTGGTGACCGTCTGCAGGAATGGCCTATTGGAGCTAACCGTAAGAACCGTGGACGGGCGGTGGCCCGACGGTATCGGACCGGTACGCAAAGAGAAGCCAGCACCATCCGGCAGGGGCTTACGGACCCCGGCAAGGCTAGGAGTCGCCGTGAATTTGCCAAATCCGTTAGCGAAGGGAACCTCCTGGGTTTCCCAGCAGCCAAGTTCCGACAGAAGACAACCGTCCAACCGAGACAGGGAAACACAGTCACGGCCAAGGCTAAAGTTCCCAGGGCCAGAGCCTGCGGGCAAAAGGGGCTTCTCCAGCAACCATCCAAGCTGGGGAGCGGGTTACCGGTGGGAACCCATTGGAACCGTTTACAGTACACAGGTGCAGGGAAAGGCAGTCACCATCAACCTGCCGGGAGAAACAACACCGCAGCCGTCTGTGGGACCCGTTCATCCAGTCGTGTGTTTTACCGAGAACTGTGTCCTCATCATTGGCTGAGTGAGTACCACCGTGCCGTGCGGCACAGTGCTGCCCCCGCGACCCTGCACCTCACCAGGCCCCGTAACCCGCCTGCCATCCATCCCTACCCCATCACCGGGCCCCGGGAAAACCAACCACCTACCCACGGAGGGGAGCACTAACATCAAACCTGCTCCCTGTCACCGCTCCCGGGATACCCGTCCAGAGCAGCGGTGGTGTCACCAACTTCACCACAACCGTGGGTGGCGTCACGGACAATAACCAAATCCCCACCATCCAATCAAGTCCCCTTTTCACTCACAGGCGAGGAGCGCCGCTCGAGTCCCCGGGATCCGGCCCACCGCTCGAGCCACCACGGAGCCGGACCCGAGCAGTGGGAGAGCGCAGCATCCCCTCCTCCGCCCGCGACAACTTGGCGTCACGAACAGGATCCTACCGTTCTACCAACTGGTGGAAGTGCGCCTTGTGTAACCGCCGGAGGTGTCCGGACAAAAAATTTGACAAGCCGCCATCTTGGGCGCGAAAAGTTCCCGCTCGAGCGTCTCCTCGAGTAGTGGAGGCGCGAAGGCCAAAACCCCGCCCCTGTAGAGGAGGAGCCGGAAAGAGACTAAGGGGGACTGATGGCGTCTGGCCGCATGTAGCCCGCGGCTATGAAAGCAGAGACGCCAGGACTCTGCGGCGATACTGGGTTCCTGGAAGACCTTATTGCCAAGATGCACCATCCGACTACCAACGATGACGCTTCCGCGCCCGGCACGGCGATGTGGCTGAGAGACCGGACCGCCCCGCTGAGTAACCGTCTGCAAGCCCACATGCAACTCCTCCTGGAGGAGTGGGAGACCGACATGGCGGACGTGGTGGCTGCTATGCGGAGACGCGAGGTGGAAGAGGATTTGGAAGGGAGGGTGAGTGACGCACGCCCCTGTAACCCTAGTGGGTCAGTCATCGCGGCCGAGGGACCCGGTCCATCCCCGCTCGCCCTGCCTCCTCCCCCACTACCCGTGTTAGCTTCTGCCGCCCCGCCACTAGGCCCGCTACCCGTTCAACCGGTAGCGATACCCTGCCAATCCGCCTCGGCAGACCGACTGGCTGCAGACACGCGGAGCCGGCCTGAATCACCCCTGTGGGAACCGCCAGGATCGCAGCCCCTTAGTGAAGACGTATCAGAGGCCTCGGCCAGGATGGCACCAGGCACTGTGCCCGAGCCCGGGACAGTGGAGTGGATGAAGGCCAGAATAAAGGAGTTCAACCAACGCCAGCAGAACCAGATATGCCTTATGATGGAGCAGTGGACCAATGAGGTGGAGATGCTGATTGCGACTGCCCCGATGTACGGGATGGGAACAGATGTGACGGAGCCGACAGGTGACCCACGTCCCTATGTCCTACCAGGACCGGCCACTGCGGCTGAGAGGCCCGGCCCAGTTTCGACCCACGCATCGCCCTTACCATTACTTATGGGGTGCCTCAGCGTGAACCCACCTGACCTACTGCCCCACACTACCGCAGAAAGATCTGATGTGCTGGATACTGGGAGCCGGGAGGCTGCGGCAACCCGCCTGATGCAGAGACAAGTGATAGTGACTCCAGCTCCGGTGCTGAGCCCACCCCTGGAAGTGAGGCGGAAAGCGAACGTCTCCGCTACGTGGGAGAACCGGTGGTTTATTACACCCCGTGCAATGGTGGAAACGGATACCGGGCACCCCTTTCACAGCAGGCCTGTCACTGCATGTTTGATATGCTGGTGGCGGAGGATGAGGCCGACTCAGAGGAATCAGAGTGATGGCAGTGGAGTCCCATTGCAATTGTCCCCGTTGGGACCACCAGTGTTAAAAGTACCGTTTAAAAGAATGATAAGTAAATGATTAACCGAAGATTCACCTGATTGACAAACCGAGATTGAGACCGGTCGTTGCCGGCACCGTTGTCCCCGTGGGGACTGTCTACAAGTGTTGCATAAGGGACTCCTTATGGACAAGCCTCAGAACTAGCAAGGCAACCACGAACTTGTGGCTTGTAAGTAAAAATGTTGTTTTATGGTTTTCACCGTTGCCGCCTCCGGAGAGGCAGATTGGAGGAAGGGCCCGCAGTGGAGCAGGCTGGGGCCCAGCCACCACCGGAACCGGTGGCGATCCTCTGGGGGTTTTAGAGGGATCCCCATGGACGTGGGTCCCCTGAAAAGGACAGAACCCGCTCGGGCAACTTGTGCTGGACTGGGGTCAAGGGGTGCTGCCTGTTTGCTTAGGGGCAGCATCAGGGCCAGGTTGCTTGGGTGGGAGAGAGCGGAAGCCGTAACAGTTTTGCAACGTTAAAGTAAGAGTACCTCCCGATGTGGGAAGATGTTATTTTAATTGTAATCTCTGTTTTACCGTTTATCTTTTCAGTTGTGAAAATAAAACCGGTGATGGACAGGCAGCCCGCGGACGGTCTGCATTTTACTAAGGGGGAATGTGGCCCCCTGGACAAGCCAGGGGCCACAGAGAACAACACCAACACACCCCACACTCCCAGTCAGGCACACCGAAGTCAGACAAAAACCATTGTTGCCTTCCTCCAGGGGCTGATGTTCACACCAGGGGGGTGGGCCAGGCGGTTGGCCCCGCCCACCGAGGAGTTCACAGTCCTGGAGGCGGGAAAAGCAGACAGATAGAGTTTGGAAGTGAAAGTGGAAGGAAGGAAAGTGGTAGTAGAGCAGACTGAAGTTGGTCCGGGTGTGTGGCCCGGACGGATCAGCAAGGTTGGCAGACGGTGGTGACCGTCTGCAGGAGTGGCCTATTGGAGCTAACCGTAAGGACCGTGGATGGGCAGTGGCCCGGCGGTACCGGACCGGTACGCAAAGAGAAGCCAGCACCATCCGGCAGAGGCTTACGGACCCCGGCAAGGCTAGGAATCGCCGTGAATTTGCCAAATCCGTTAGCGAAGGGAACCTCCTGGGTTTCCCAGCAGCCAAGTCCCGACAGAAGGCAACCGTCCAACCGAGCGAGGGAAACACAGTCACCGCCAAGGCTAAAGTTCCCAGGGCCAGAGCCTGCGGGCAAAAGGGGCTCCTCCAGCAACCATCCAAGCTGGGGAGCGGGTTACCGGTGGGAACCCATTGGAACCGTTTACAGTACACAGGTGCAGGGAAAGGCAGTCACCATCAACCTGCCGGGAGAAACAACACTGCAGCCGTCTGTGGGACCCATCCATCCAGCCGTGTGTTTTACTGAGAACTGTGTCCTCATCATTGGCTGCGTGAGTACCACCGTGCCGTGCGGCACAGCGCTGCCCCCGCGACCCTGCACCTCACCAGGCCCCGTAACCCGCCTGCCATCCATCCCTACCCCATCACCGGGCCCCGGGACAACCAACCCCCTACCCACGGAGGGGAGAACTAACATCAAAGCTGCTCCCTGTCACCGCTCCCGGGATCCCCATCCAGAGCAGCGGTGGTGTCACCAACTTCACCACAACCGTGGGTGGCGTCACGGACAATAACCAAATCCCCACCATCCAATCAAGTCCCCTTTTCACTCACGGGCGGGGAGCGCCGCTCGAGTTCCCGGGATCCGGCCCACCGCTCGAGCCACCACCGAGCAGCAGCAGCAGCCGGACCCGAGCAGTGGGAGAGCGCAGCGTCCCCTCCTCCGCCCGCGACACAGTGACTGCAGGTGTGAGAACATGCAGAATTGACATCAGGTGATATCTATCAGCTTCCACTCCAATTAAAGGTACCGTTTAATTCCTACCATGCATTTAATTTTTTGGTGTTTTCTTTGAGCAATGATGATCTGTTTCCTGCTCTCTTGGCTCCCTCTCCTGGATGCAGAGCTTGCTTGCTCTTGGACTTTCAAAAAGAGAGGTCATGATAGACATTTAGCTGCTGAGCCCAATTGGGGAGAGCCATGGTTGATAAATGTGTTGCACACTGCTGCGAAGCATGATACGGCAATATAAGTAACGTCTAATACTACGAATGGGCGGCGTATGAAATTAATTCGTACTTTCATTAAGCATACTTAAACGGCTAATCGGGAAAAGACAAATTGTAAAAAGCCTTCTCAGAAAGCCCCGCTCTACCTTTTGTTAGTAAGCTTTTCTGTAGTCTGCCTGTTGATGTATTTTCCGTTTAAACAGTGTACAACATGAAGAGACGGAACACTGGCGTGTCACGATGCCCCCCGCTGACATCACAATAGCGCTACTGTCTAGAAAGCCAGCTGCGCAGCAGTAGTTGCTCTTTGGGTGGGATGGTGAGCTAGGGGAAGGAGGGGTCAAACACTTTTCTTCCCGGGTGGTAGGGGGATGACAGGGGAAAAGATGCGGGTGGTGGGAGGGGTGCAGAGGGCCGGGATTGGGGGCTGGTAGGGGAAGGGAAAAGATTAGGGTTTGGTTTTGTGGAAGGGCTTTCTACGGGTAAGGATGGGAAAGCGTGGCAGTGACAGAAAGTAAGGCAGCCTGTTCTGTCCTTTCCTGTCCTGTCTTTTTGTATCATGAAATGGAAAAACCGCAAGGGGAAGGGGAGGTGCTTGTGCCCAAAAGGAGGAGTTATTCAGATTCATTGCAGTGGGCGGCGGCTGCAAAACGCACCATTCTTCTTGTTTTGGCTCTGCAAAACAGCCTTTTCAAGGGTTGTCTTGGGTGACAAAATGTCTTCTGTAGGCGTGGGTTTGTCTCCATCTCCCTAAGAAGTGGCCAGCATAGGCCAGGGTGTCACCCGAGGCCGAAACCAATTCGGGTTATCGCTTCTCGGCCTTTTGGCTAAGATCAAGTGTAGTTTTGGAGGACGCTACCTTGATCGGTGCTGGACGGTGCCTGGGATTGAACAACTGCCGGCCTTGGGGGAGTGTGTGCGCCTTCTGGTGACACATAGCCCTCTTGTGCCTGGACGGTTCCCAGGCAACGGGAGGCGATCACCTTTGTTATTTTGAAGTCCTACCGATAAACAGAAAAAGAAAAAAAATCTGTTCTTATCAGTTTAATATCTGATACGTTCCCTATCTGGGGACCATATATTAAATGGATTTTTAGAACAGGGAGATGGAAGAAGAGCTTCTCTGCTTCTCTTCTCTTGCTCTGTCCACTCCACGCATTGACCTGGTATTGCAGTACCTCCAGGACCGGTGCACCCCTTCTTAACCCAGTTTCCAAAAGCAGAACTCAATTCACCTGATCAATATTAGCCCGATTAATGAATTGAAAGAAGGCAAACCACTTGATATGCACCTCAATTTGGCCCATTCACTTTTGACACTTTTTACTTGCTTTATTCAACCAAAAGCTGCGCAAATAGCAAACTCATCACCACTCAACTTGACCAACACTGCTATGTCCCGTGCAGTTTCTTGTTCTCAATCTTAACTAGATCATTTGCAATTGAATGGAATAGATCCCTTTTGGACAAAGTGGATTCAGCTGCTGCTGCAGTGACTGCAGGTGTGAGAACATGCAGAATTGGCATCAGGTGATATCTATCAGCTGCCACTCCAATTAAAGTTATTGTTTTATTCCTACCATGTAGTGTTTTTCGGTGTTTTCTTTGAGCAATGATGGTCTGTTTCCTGCTCTCTTGGCTCCCTCTCCTGGAGGCAGAGCTTGCTTGCTCTTGGACTTTCAAAAAAGGGGGGGTCATGATAGACATTTAGCTGCTGAGCACAATTGGGGACAGCCATGGTTGATGAATGTGTTGCACACTGCTGCGAAGCATGATACGGCAATATAAGTAACGTCTAATACTACGAATGGGCGGCCTATGAAATGAATTCGTACTTTCATTAAGCATACTTAAACGGCTAATCGGGAAAAGACAAATTGTAAAAAGCCCTCTCAGAAAGCCCCGCTCTACCTTTTGTTAGTAAGCTTTTCTGTAGTATGACTGTTGATTTATTTTCCGTTTAAACAGTGCACAACATGAAGAGACGGAACACTGGCGTGTCACGATGCCCACCGCTGACATCACAATAGCGCTGCTGCCTAGAAAGCCAGCTGCGCAGCAGTAGTTGCTCTTTGGGTGGGATGGTGGGCTAGGGGAAGGAGGGGGCAAACAGTTTTCTTTCCGGGTGGTAGGGGGATGACAGGGGAAGGGATGCGGGTGGTGGGAGGGGTGCAGAGGGCCGGAATTGGGGTGCAGTGTAATATATGGAGGACTTTTGGGTGAATTACTGTATTTTTCAGACCATAATACCCACTTTTTACCCCCCAAAAGTTGGAGGAAAGTGGGGGGTGCGACTTATGGTCTGAATGTGGCTGCGGGGAATGAGGGTGCTGCGGTGAAGCGGGTCATCGGGGGCGCGAGCAGGCTATAGCAGCGCCTGCCGTGACCACGTGGGCCCGCTCATTAGATATGCATGCCTATCCTCCCGCCCATCATCTCTCAGCGATGGTCAGCGCTGACAGGTGGGCGGGGTGATGGGCGGGAGGATGAGTGGGGGGTGCGCGCATAATTAACAGCCGGCCATGATCACCCCTGGCAACTACAGCCTGGAGTGATCATGTGCGGCTGTATTCACTGCCCCCCGTGCATCATTATCAGGGCGGGGTGCAGTGAATCAGTACACTCACCCGTCACCGTGTGTGAGCCGGTCAGCTGATCTGTGTAGAAAGCCGTGAGCACAGCGATGACGTCATCGCTGTGCGCGTCGCTACAGATCAGCTGACCGGCTCAGAGAGGAAGACATCGGAAAGCTGCAGGGGGACGGCTGCACACACAGTGACGACTCCACTCAGCGGCGCTGCTGCTGAGACAGAGAGAAAGATGATCGGTGCGGCAGGGAGTGAGGAAAGGTGAGTATAAACGTTTATTTTTTTCTGTGCCACAGGATACAGGCCATATACCATGATGGGGGTATTTTATGAGCAGGATGGGGGTATATTATGAGCAGGATAGGGGTATATTATGAGCAGGATGGATGGGGGTATATTATGAGCAGGATGGGGGTATATGAGCAGGGTGGCGTATATGAGCAGGATGGGGGGTATATAGCAGGATGGGGGTATATGAGCAGGATGGATGGGGGTATATGAGCAGCATGGAGGTATATGAGCAGGATGTATGGGGGAATATGAGCAGGATGGATGGGGGAATATGAGCAGGATGGGGGAATATGAGCAGGATGGATGGGGGTATATGAGCAGGATGGATGGGGGTATATGAGCAGGATGGATGGGGGTATATGAGCAGGATGGATGGGGGAATATGAGCAGGATGGATGGGGGAATATGAGCAGGATGGATGGGGGAATATGAGCAGGATGGATGGGGGTATATGAGCAGGATGGATGGGGGAATATGAGCAGGATGGATGGGGGAATATGAGCAGGATGGATGGGGGAATATGAGCAGGATGGATGGGGGAATATGAGCAGGATGGATGGGGGTATATGAGCAGGATGGATGGGTGAATATGAGCAGGATGGATGGGGGTATATGAGCAGGATGGATGGGGGAATATGAGCAGGATGGATGGGGGAATATGAGCAGGATGGATGGGGGAATATGAGCAGGATGGATGGGGGAATATGAGCAGGATGGATGGGGGAATATGAGCAGGATGGATGGGGGTATATGAGCAGCATGGGGGTATATGAGCAGGATGGATGGGGGAATATGAGCAGGATGGATTGTGGAATATGAGCAGGATGGATGGGGTATATGAGCAGCATGGGGGTATATGAGCAGGATGGATGGGGGAATATGAGCAGGATGGATGGGGGTATATGAGCAGGATGGATGGGGGTATATGAGCAGGATGGATGGGGGTATATGAGCAGGATGGGGTATATGAGCAGGATCATATACAAGGCAGGAGGATCGTTACCAGAATGGGGTACCTTAGTAGATAATTTGGGGATATTACCCCCATAACAGTGTCAGCAGCAGATCCTTGCCCCATAACAGTGTGTCATGACCACATTTTTTGGTTAAAATTTTATTTTCCTCCTCTAAAACCAGTGTGCGTCTTATGGTCAGGTGCGTCTTATAGTCTGAAAAATACGGTATAATACATGGAGGACTATGGCGTGAATTATAATACATGGAGGACTATGGGAGTTGTATTATAATAACTGGAGGGCTATGACAGCTACCTTATACATGGAGGACTATGGGAAATGCATTATAATACATTGAGGACTATGGGGTGCATTCTAGAAATATAAAAGGTTATGTGGGACCCATTATACTATATGGAAGGCTATGTGGGGGCCATTATAGTATTTGGAGAACTATATACGAAGGAGTACAAAGACACAAGCTTGGGATGGGTAGGTTTTGTGCTGATGGAAAGAGGCTCTTTCCCTCAGCACCCAGCTTTCCCATGCTCTGATATGGGAAAGCTGGGTGCTGGGGGAAAGATGTATATCAGAGCATGGGAAACCTGTGTGCTGAGGGAAGGATATATAGCAGAGCATAGGGAAGCTGGGTGCTGAGGACAAGATGAATATCAGAACATAGGAAAGCTGGGTGATGATAAAAAGAGGGATTTCAGATTATGGGACGCCTGGGTGCTGAGGGAAAGAGCCAAGTGTCAACATCATTATCCCGTACTCTGCGAGTGACGGTTTCATTATCCCGTACCCCGTGCGTCTGTGTTGGGTGGGCCCAGGTCCAAACTTTGCACTGGGGGGCCATCAAGCTCTAGTTACACCACTGCTCAGTACAGAGATGACAAGATTGCAGCTGTTGCACTGATGTTCGTGATTTCTGGGCACTGTATCGTCTATAAGGCCAGAGCCACCATGGCGTATGACTCAAGAAAATCTCGCATTGCACTCAGCTTCATGTTAGACAATGATGCAGCTCAGATCTACGATTTTTCTTCAGTCCCAAGCGAACTGAGGAATAAGTGACAGCATGTTGTGATTGCAGGGAGTCTCGACTCACTTGCACCCAGAGAAGTCTATGGGTGCATGTGAAACATCGCACTGCGCTCGGATGACATCTGGATATACGCAGAGACAAGTAATGGAGAAGATGGAGCGATTAATCCCTCCTCCTCTGCACCTGTGATCCGATCACTGGATAGCATCACAGTATAATGACACTTGACACACTCGCAGCAGAGCCTGATCCGAGTGCCTTTAGCATATCGCATCTGATGCCTTATGGTAGTGTGGCTCTGGCCTATAGAAACCCTCTGTACAGCAACTCTAATTTAGTTTTATCAGTACAGAGATGACTAGATCAGAGTTGATGCACTGAGGCTCATGATGTCTTATCTCCCAGCACGGTCTATAAGGAACGTCCTCTGTACAGTAACTCCATTCTATCTCCCCTACAGAGGTGACTATATCGGAGTTGCTGCAATAAGGCTCATGATTTCTGAGCTCACTGTACTGTCTATAAGGACATTTGGTGTACATCAACTCCATTATAGATGTTTCAGTACAGAGATAACAAGATCAGAGTTGTTCACCTAGTTCCATGATTTCTGGGTACTGTACTGACTATAAGGACATCCTCCCTGCAGCAATGTCATTCTATCTGTCTCACTACAGAGATGACAAGATCAGGGTTGCTGCACTGAGGTTCATGATTTCAGAGCTCCCAGTATTATCTATAAGGATGGCCGCAACCAGTCCATGCGTTCCGATATTGTACTGACGTGCATAGATGTTTGAATAAGCCCTTCTACAGATTACATGAAGGCTCCCATAGAGATAGGGATAAAGTCGTCAGAACCAGACAACAATCTGATGTGTATGGGGGCTTCTCGACTTACCTCGAGAACGGATGTCAAGGGAGGGTAGGAACTGGAGTGTTGGAATTCCACTGGTTGATCCTTTTGTTCTTTTCAAAAGATAAGCCACCACCAGAGGAGGCGACAACTGCTCTCTGATAAAGAACACAAGCACATTTGGCCGAGCATTCATGTTTGCGATAGTCAAGAGAGCTGCGGCCAAACAATTGTAGGGATTGGTTGTTTATAGGGGCTTAAAGGGTTTATGTAGTGAAAAACATGTTTTCACCTATCCATTGGCCAGGTGATAATTTGCTTATCAGAGTGTCCAACCACTGGCACCCACACTGTTTGGGAAAACGGAGAAGTTTCATGAATGTGTTTCAGGTACGTGTGACATCAGTTTTTAACTATTCTATGGTTTTTATTCTATGGTGTTCCTCACCTGAGTGTTTTTCACACGTACCGTGTGACCCCGAGTTTCCCCGCACGTGCGCAGACATGTCCACTTTTCTCCGACACCACAGGTGTCACACGTTCTACAAACTGATGTGATCCATGTGACATGTACCGGAGAAAACACGTGTGTCTGAAATAAAATGATTTTCTATACTCACTTGTCTCCAGCCGTGTTGTTTTCAGCGCTGCTGTCACTTGCTTCCAACCCCCGCTCATTGTACTTAATGAATAAGCACTGCATGGAGGACCTGGAAGCAGCAGCGCCATAGAAATCAGTGCCAGGGACAGCATCGCTGGGGACAGGGGAGTATCCAGCAGTGTGTGTGCAGCGAGGTCAGGAGGTCATCGGAATATCCAAGGAACTCTGACGACACCCTGACACCCACGCTACCACGGGTGTAGCGACAGTGCCTTCACGGGTTCATCAGAGTTCATTGGGAATTCCGATGAACCCATGATGTTACTGCTGCGACACCCACAGTAACGCAGATGTCACAGGGGTGTCTTGAGGATGTCCTCTGAGTTCATTGTGAACTCTGATTAACCCGTGAAGTCACTGCCGCGCGCGCGCACGCACACACACGCGCGCGCACACACACACACACACACACACACCAGCGCCCCTGGGCACACCTTATGAGCTTCATGTCACCGCAGGGAATCATACACAGCAGTGTGTGCTCTTACAATCAATGAGGAACGTTCCGTTCTCCATTGGATGTGAAAGCAGCATGGGATCAACGTGGCCACCCCTAATTGGATTATGGTGGATCAGGATTAGGGCTTTGATAGAGAAATAAAATTTCTAGAATGATTTTCTCTTTTTATGTGTTTTCAGGTGTGCTTTTGGGGAATGTCATGGGACTTCACTATGAATTACGGCGGACCTTTGTTTAATTATTTATAAAAATCAAATAAATTGGTGAAAGAGCACTGGAGTCGGAGGTTTATTGTTTATTTAAACTTTATTCTCCTTTCAACTACTGGATTAGTAATGGCAGTGTCTGCTAGACGCCAGCCATTACTAATACCATTGCTTGTTGCCAGCTAGAGCTGGCATCAACCCCAGAAATATTACCCCGTTTGCCACCGAACCATGGCAATGGGAAGAGTCGGGTCCAGCACCAGAATTGGCACATCTAATGGATGTGCCACTTCTGGGGCGGCTGTGGGCTGCTATTGTTAGGCTGGAAAGTTCCAACTGACCATGGGCTTTCCCACCCTAATAATATCATTCCCCGGTTGTCTGCTGTACCATGGCTGGTTTGTAGTAAAATGGAGGGGACACCATTTTTTTAACTCTAAAAATTTGAAAAATAAGTGTGGGATCGCCTCTATTTTTCATAACCAGCCACGGTACAGCAGAGAGCTGAGAATTGCAACCGGCAGCTGCTGCTGTTCCTATGCTGGACATGAAAGTTGGGGGGAATCCCACGTCAATTTAATTTTATTTTTTAATTTAAAAATGGTGTAAAACAGCTGGTCAAGCTCTCTCTATTCTGTTCTATTTATCTTTCTATATCTATGTAGAATTCTTCAGGCTTTGCCCATCTTTTACACATTAAAAAATACACTAATTTCAGTATCATGCATTTTTTTTACCGGTACCACACAGATGTCTGGAAGGGGCCTTATGGATACCCATCTTTGTACTATAGCTTTGAGTTACTGCAAATTATGATGTTCTCCTCCTTGGCTAAAAATACTTTCTAAGGAGTATTGTTACCCCTCTGTAAAATATGTAGTGTGACCTCTGCCAGAGCCTGTCCTATGGAACAGTGGTGGCAACAGTTTCATACCCTCAGCGAAAATCAAGTTATGTCCCTTAAAAAAAAAATATTCGCCCACATATGACTTGAATCAGGCTGTATGAGCTTCATGGAGTTATGTCGCCACAAAAGGAGGGAAACACCGAGAAACACGACTGGGGCCTAATAAATGTGGGTCATAAGAAAGGGTCAGGGGCTGGAGGATAGACTATAAATTGTCAGCGAGATCTGAACAATTTACTGTGGGTTTATATGTGAGTTCTTGTGGAAATTACCTACCACAATGTGTGAACGCAGCCCGATACAGATCCATCCGGCAGTGACTGTTCACTAATGTCACTCCGAGCTTTATCATTATAGAAACATACCTCCCAACCGTCCCGGATTCTGCGGGACTTGCACGATTTTTCAGGTCTGTCCCGCACTCCCGCGGCTCACAGCTGATGTCCTGGCTCCTCCCCTCAGTGGAGTGAATAAATTAAATTATCATTGGCTCTGGATTTTCGGGGCGGCCGGGACTCGAACTCGTGGAACTGTGAGTTCATTATTTCAAAGGCAGCAGCTTTACCACTGAGCTACTGCCTGTAATGAAAGCAATAGGAAAATTTTGTTATCTTGACCTCTATACTGCAGGTGACACACCAGAAGCAGATTATTCAGCTGCAAAGATGGATGGAGGGATGGATGAATGGAGGGATGAATGGAGGGATAGAGGGAGGGATGAATGGAGGGATAGAGGGAGGCATGAATGGAGGGATAGAGGGAGGCATGAATGGAGGGATAGAGGCAGGGATGGATGGATGATAGAGGGATGAATGGAGGGATGAATGGAAGGATAGAGGGATGGATGGATGATAGAGGGATGAATGGAGGGATAGAAGGAGGGATGAATGGAGAGATAGAGGGATGAAAGGAGGGATAGAGGGAGGGATGGATGATAGAGGGATGAATGGAGGGATAGAGGGAGGGATGAATGGAGGGATAGAAGGAGGGATGAATGGAGGGATGAATGGAGGGATGAATGGAGGGATAGAGAGATGAATGGAGGGATAGAGGGAGGGATGGATGATAGAGGGATGAATGGAGGGATAGAGGGAGGGATGAATGGAGGGATGGAGGGATAGAGGGAGGGATGAATGGAGGGATAGAGGGATGAATGGATGGATAGAGGCAGGGATGGATGGATGGATGATAGAGGGATGAATGGAGGGATGAATGGAGGGATAGAGGGAGGGATGGGTGGATGATAGAGGGATGAATGGAGGGATAGGAGGGATGAATGGAGTGATAGAGGGATGAATGGAGGGATAGAGGGAGGGAGGGATGGATGGATGAATGGATGGATGAATGGAGGGATGAATGGAGGGATGAATAGAGGGATGAATGGAGGGATGAATGGAGGGATGAATGGAGGGATGAATGGAGGGATAGAGGGAGGGATAGAGGGAGGGATAGAGGGAGGGATAGATGGATGGATGATAGTGGGATGGATGGATGATAGAGGGATGGATGATAGAGGGATATATAGATACACGAAAGATAATAGATAGATAGAGATAGAATCATAGAGAGATAGAATCATAGATAGATAGATAGAATCATAGATAGATAGAGGGATAGAGATAGATAGATAGATAAATACTGTATCTCAATGTTGGTGAAAGAGTCAGATTCATTTGTTCCCATAAAACTACTATAAAGGAATGAGGGAAAAAAAATACAAATACAATTTTTTTTTTTATCTTCACCACCTTGGATTCAAACCAGCAACATTCAAAACTTGTGTCCAGCAGCCTCCTGGCTTTCCTAGCTGCTCTAGCTGTTGAACCACTAGGAGTGATGATGTCAGAGGGAGGATTTCACATAAATGAACCTACAATGCAGCCTCTTACACAGGACACAGCTACATTGTACAGAGCAGCATCTCTATGTCCTGTATTCTAGAGGGAGAGGAAAAGAGGATTTTTTTTCTTCTAATAAAGTTACTAAAAATAATAAAAAAAAAAAATAGAATAATGTAATTTTATTGCACTTTTTTTATAAAATAATAAACATTACAAATCAGCAAATAACATGGACATATTTGGTGTCCCTGTAATCGTAATGACCTGAACAACACAGCGATCAGATTATTTATGGGGATCGGTAAATGGCAGGAAAAAAAAGGCGCAATTTATTATTTTTCTTTATTAAAACCCATAAAAAATGTAATAAAAATGGATCACTGAGGCCGTGTTCACACATAGCGTAAATGCTGCATTTTTTCTGCAGGTGTCCGTGCCACGAATGCAATAACAATGTTCTATGATTATTGCGTGTTTGCGGTATTTTTTATACATTTTCCCCCTTATTTGATACATGTTTGTTGGTGATGTGAATCCTGAAGCTTATAAAGAAAGAAACACCAAATCCGCACAGTTCAGCGGCGTCTTTCCACGCACCAGGAGCGGAGATTTCAGGACGTCTCATCCACTTTGCTTGGACAATTACTCCGTGTTCACATGTAGTGTAAATGCTGTATTTTTTTCTGCTCTTTCTTTGCACATTTATTCTGCTGTGTTTAATTGTCCAAGTAAAGTGGATGTGATTCCATGAAAAGACGCTGCTGAATTCTGCGGTTTTCGGGGGGAACGGGGGGTTTCTCTGGAGGTTTCTATGTGGAGCTTAAAAAAATGCAGGAAAAAGCTTCTCTGTACATAAAAACACTTAAAAACGCAGATTCACGCAGCATGTGAACCAAAAACGCATTAAATAATGGAGAAAAGGCAGAAAAAATGCAGCAAAAATGGAAACAACAGAGAAGATTGTTATTGTGTAGTTTGCTGCAGACAGAAACAAAAAGAAACAGAATTTATGCAACGTGTGAATACAGATTGATAGGCACAAATAAGCACCATGTCATATAGTGACACAGAAATATAAAAAAATTCTGACTGCTATAAATATGAATGAACAGTCCGGGGCATCTGCTGAATGACCCTTACTGCTAAATGGGTGTGGCTAGGGGTGTGGCTAGGGGCGTGGTCAAAATTTGCCGCTGCGCGCACCGCATACTTTGTCCCTCTTTCCTTTCTTGAAAAGTTGGGAGGTATGTAGAAATGAACATTCATCCCAAACTTCTAGAACAGTTTTATTAAAACAAGTACATCAAAAAATGTATACAGTTTTATTTATAGAGAACTATTGATTCCATGCTGTACATGATAATGGCTTACACACAAAATATGGGTATAAATTACAGTGAATAAATCAATCCTGACAGAGGAGAGCAGACCCTGCCCTCAGGGGCTTATAGTCTACAGGGTAATGGGGGAGGAGACAGTAGGTCGGGGATACAAATGTATAACAACTTTACAAATCAATACGTAGAATAAAGCCATGTTGGACATTAGCGACAATGAAAAAAAAAAATCTTTTGTATCGGAGTCCCGTGCGTTTTAGGTGTAAAAATTGTATTTCTGCATTTACCATAAAAATCCTCTCTTGTTGAACACATTGGAGGACAAAGGAGGTGTGATGTGGATTAGACCACACTATTCTCTTAGGCTATGTGCCCACAGGGGAAAGTGTCCTGCGGTTATATCCGCAGAAGCTCCCAGAAAACCGCAGCACAACTTTGTCTGTTTCAATGCTGCGGTTTATTTGCGGAATGTCCTGCGGATATCACGGGCATTCTGCATTGAGGATACAGTACCATGGCTTCAGCACTGCATCCTTAATGCAGAACAAGTGCTGAGTGATCGGGGGAGTTCATACTTACTTCCATCACACAGCACTTCTCTCCAGCGTCTGTCAGCGTCTCTACATGTGCAGGAGAAAGTGGGCGGGCCTGAACTAACTCCGGCTGTCACATGACCGGAGCTCGTGCAGGCCCCGCCCACCTCCTCCTTACTGCTCATGGATCCACCGCGCTCCACCGGAGGAAAGTGACAGGGTGTCTGCGATCAAGGCAGGTAAGTATATGGGACTCTGCGGAGAAATGCGCAGGAATAATTGACATGCAGTTATGTGCGGCTGCGGGATATCCGCAACATATTCCGCAGCCGCACATTCCGCAACGTGGACACAGACACTCCCCATGTCCCATAGGATAACATGGGGAGTGTCTGTAAATGCTAAAACCTGCGGATTCATCTGCAAAATCCAGATAAACCCGTAGGTTTTCGGCGGCAAAATCCGCAGAAACAAACTCCCGTGGGCACATGCCCTTCTTAGTCTCTAAGGTGGGATGACGAGGAGCAATTACACCCAGTTGCCAGTAGTCACAGCTGTACCTCGCTTAACGAGTAACCCACATAACGAGAATTTCGCTTAACAAGCAAAGCTTTCTGTAAATTTATAACTCGATTTACGAGAAAGCTTTGCTGTACGAGCGAAATCCTCACTGCACACACTTCCGGTTCCGTCCATCCACCACGCTCTGACCCGCACTTGCAGTCCACACAAGCACACACAAGTACGCACAAACACACACGCACGTGCACACATGGTATTATGCTCACTTTACCTTCCGTTCCACCGCCGGGCTCATGGTTCTTGTAGTTCCCGGGTACATTGCGACGTCCTCGCGGCGAACTACAAGACTCAGGAGGCCTGCGATGGAACGGAAGGTAAGGTGAGCATATAATATAATATAGTGTACCTTCCGTTTCATTGCCGGCCTCTTGGGTCCTGTAGTTCGTTGCTTCGCTCCGCTCCAGGCTGTGTATCGGCATCCATAGCAACGAGGCAGGAAATTCCTGGTTCCTGTCACCGCTACTGAAAGGCAGCGCGCTGGCCAGGAAGTTCCTCCCTCGTCGTTATGGTAATGCAATACACAGCCCGGCCCCGCACCAGAGAACAGCAAGTCCCAGGAGACCGGCGATGGAGCGGAAGGTAAGGTGAGCATATATGTGCGTGTTTGTGTGTGTTTGTACATGTGTGGAATGACAGAATAGGGGACCAGGATGGGACATTTAACACCTTGTGGAACGAATCGTCTGCAATGCAATGAATTCCTATGGGAAATCTTGCTGAACGAGTAACTTGGTTAACAAGCACACTCCCAGAACGGATTGTTCTCGTTAAGCAAGGCTCCACTGTATTTGAAAAAAGGAAGAAGATTAATAACGTCCAGCGCGAGCCCCCCTCCCCCAACCCGAAGCGTCGCCCTCCGCGAGCCCCCCTCCCCCAACCCGAAGCGTCGCCCAGTGCGAGCCCCCTCCCCCTCCCCGAAGCGTCGCCCTCTGCGAGCCCCCTCCCCCAAGCGTCGCCCTCTGCGAGCCCCCTCCCCCAAGCGTCGCCCTCTGCGAGCCCCCTCCCCCAAGCGTCGCCCTCTGCGAGCCCCCTCCCCCAAGCGTCGCCCTCTGCGAGCCCCCTCCCCCAAGCGTCGCCCTCTGCGAGCCCCCTCCCCCAAGCGTCGCCCTCTGCGAGCCCCCTCCCCCAAGCGTCGCCCTCTGCGAGCCCCCTCCCCCAAGCGTCGCCCTCTGCGAGCCCCCTCCCCCAAGCGTCGCCCTCTGCGAGCCCCCTCCCCCAAGCGTCGCCCTCTGCGAGCCCCCTCCCCCAAGCGTCGCCCTCTGCGAGCCCCCTCCCCCAAGCGTCGCCCTCTGCGAGCCCCCTCCCCCAAGCGTCGCCCTCTGCGAGCCCCCTCCCCCAAGCGTCGCCCTCTGCGAGCCCCCTCCCCCAAGCGTCGCCCTCTGCGAGCCCCCTCCCCCAAGCGTCGCCCTCTGCGAGCCCCCTCCCCCAAGCGTCGCCCTCTGCGAGCCCCCTCCCCCAAGCGTCGCCCTCTGCGAGCCCCCTCCCCCAAGCGTCGCCCTCTGCGAGCCCCCTCCCCCAAGCGTCGCCCTCTGCGAGCCCCCTCCCCCAACCTGAAGCGTCGCCCTCTGCGAGCCCCCTCCCCCAACCTGAAGCGTCGCCCTCTGCGAGCCCCCTCCCCCAACCTGAAGCGTCGCCCTCTGCGAGCCCCCTCCCCCAACCTGAAGCGTCGCCCTCTGCGAGCCCCCTCCCCCAACCTGAAGCGTCGCCCTCTGCGAGCCCCCTCCCCCAACCTGAAGCGTCGCCCTCTGCGAGCCCCCTCCCCCAACCTGAAGCGTCGCCCTCTGCGAGCCCCCTCCCCCAACCTGAAGCGTCGCCCTCTGCGAGCCCCCTCCCCCAACCTGAAGCGTCGCCCTCTGCGAGCCCCCTCCCCCAACCTGAAGCGTCGCCCTCTGCGAGCCCCCTCCCCCAACCTGAAGCGTCGCCCTCTGCGAGCCCCCTCCCCCAACCTGAAGCGTCGCCCTCTGCGAGCCCCCTCCCCCAACCTGAAGCGTCGCCCTCTGCGAGCCCCCTCCCCCAACCTGAAGCGTCGCCCTCTGCGAGCCCCCTCCCCCAACCTGAAGCGTCGCCCTCTGCGAGCCCCCTCCCCCAACCTGAAGCGTCGCCCTCTGCGAGCCCCCTCCCCCAACCTGAAGCGTCGCCCTCTGCGAGCCCCCTCCCCCAACCTGAAGCGTCGCCCTCTGCGAGCCCCCTCCCCCAACCTGAAGCGTCGCCCTCTGCGAGCCCCCTCCCCCAACCTGAAGCGTCGCCCTCTGCGAGCCCCCTCCCCCAACCTGAAGCGTCGCCCTCTGCGAGCCCCCTCCCCCAACCTGAAGCGTCGCCCTCTGCGAGCCCCCTCCCCCAACCTGAAGCGTCGCCCTCTGCGAGCCCCCTCCCCCAACCTGAAGCGTCGCCCTCTGCGAGCCCCCTCCCCCAACCTGAAGCGTCGCCCTCTGCGAGCCCCCTCCCCCAACCTGAAGCGTCGCCCTCTGCGAGCCCCCTCCCCCAACCTGAAGCGTCGCCCTCTGCGAGCCCCCTCCCCCAACCTGAAGCGTCGCCCTCTGCGAGCCCCCTCCCCCAACCTGAAGCGTCGCCCTCTGCGAGCCCCCTCCCCCAACCTGAAGCGTCGCCCTCTGCGAGCCCCCTCCCCCAACCTGAAGCGTCGCCCTCTGCGAGCCCCCTCCCCCAACCTGAAGCGTCGCCCTCTGCGAGCCCCCTCCCCCAACCTGAAGCGTCGCCCTCTGCGAGCCCCCTCCCCCAACCTGAAGCGTCGCCCTCTGCGAGCCCCCTCCCCCAACCTGAAGCGTCGCCCTCTGCGAGCCCCCTCCCCCAACCTGAAGCGTCGCCCTCTGCGAGCCCCCTCCCCCAACCTGAAGCGTCGCCCTCTGCGAGCCCCCTCCCCCAACCTGAAGCGTCGCCCTCTGCGAGCCCCCTCCCCCAACCTGAAGCGTCGCCCTCTGCGAGCCCCCTCCCCCAACCTGATGCGTCGCCCTCTGCGAGCCCCCTCCCCCAACCTGAAGCATCACCCTATGCGAACCCCCCAAACGTGCAGCGTCACCCCCTGCCCAGTGAGAGCCCCCCGAACAAAGTCACCCCCTGCCCAGTGTGATCCTCCAAAAACGTGCAACGTCATTTCCTGCCTAGTGCGAGCCCTCAAACGTGCAGCATCACGCAAACCAACCCAAACGTGCAGTGTCACCCCCTGCCCAGGGCAACCCCCCCCCAAACAAGCAGCGCCACCTCCTGCCCAGTGCGAGCCCCCCCAAACGTGCAGTGTCGCCTCGTGCCCAGGGAAAGCCCCCCAAACGTGCATCACCTCCTGCCTAGTGCGGGCCCCCCCCCAAACGTGCAGCGTCACCTCCTGCCTAGTGCGAGCCCCCCCAAACGTGCAGCATCACCTCCTCCCCAGTGCAAGCCCCCCAAATGTGCAGTGTCACCCCCTGCAAGCCCCCCAAACATGCAGTCAACCCCTGCCCAGCGCAAGCCTCCCCAAATGTGCAGCGTCATCCCCTGCCCAGTGCAAGACCCTAAAACGTGCAGTGTCACCCCCCTGCCCAGAGAGATACCCCCCAAACGTGCAGCGTCACCCCCTGCCCAGCCCCACCTTCCTTATAGAAGCCTCCACAGCACTGTGCTTGCAGCTTCAGTACATTCCCTGTCAGGAGAAGCCCCCTCTACTTATGGACGCCTACACAGCAGCACGGTGCTGCAGCTTCAGCACATTCCCTGTGATATATACACGAGCTGCAGCCCCTGGCACTGACAGGAGACACTGCTCTGTGCCCCCAAAATACAGGCTGAGAGACCCCAGAGCTATAACTAATGAGGACAAGCTGAATATTCTCCACCTCAGGGTCAGGATCCGTCCGAGCACTGCTGCTTCCCGCCCACAGAGCTGCACTGATGAGGCCCCGCCTCTTCCGGTGACATCATTGCCTCAGGAAATCAACTCCACTACCCTTATGTGCGGCTCTGCAGGAGGTATGTAAAGGGCGCTGTCGGGCTGCCTGCTGTGGCGCTGTGAAAGTCTCCCCAGGGGCTGCGTTTGCCGCCCTGTAGTGGGAGCCGCCATTCTCTGAGCGCAGCTATTATGCTGACAGAGAAACTGCAGCGTGCGGCTCCCACTGCTCGATGTCAATTGTCCTTGTATCTGTCAGATGCTAGGGCAATTGCGGTGCCCGCCGGCGCTAACTTCCGGGTCAGAGAGACGGCTGTAGTGTGTGATCATGTCAGCTGACCCGGAAGTCAGGGCCGCAGCGCAGAGGCGGCAGAGACCGCTGATGATAAGTGCTCCTGTGGAGCTGAAGACACGGAAGAGGAACAGTGAGGGGCGAAGTATCTATGCACACAAAATGGGGGGACAGAGGGTGGGGAGGGGGGCAGTATCTTTTGGACACAGTATGGGGGAGAGAGGGTGGGGAGGAAGCAGTATATATAGACACAGTATGGAGGAGAGAGGGTGGGGAGGGAGCAATATCTATAGACAGTATGAGGGAGAGAAGGTGGGCAGGGAGCAGTATCTATAGACAGGATGGGGAGGGGGAAGTATCTATAGACACAGTATGGGGGAGGGGGAAGCATCTATAGACACAGTATGGGGGAGAGAGGATGGGGAAGTATCTATAGATACAGTATGGGGGAGAGAGGGTGGGGAGGGGGAAGTATCTATAGACAGTATGGGGGATGGAGCAGTATCTATAGACAGTATGGGGGAGAGAGGGTGGGGATGGAGCAGTATCTATAGACAGAATGGGGGGGAGAGAGGGTGGGGATGGAGCAGTATCTATAGACAGTATGGGGGGGAGAGAGGGTGGTGATGGAGCAGTATCTATAGACAGTATGGGGGGGAGAGAGGGTGGGGATGGAGCAGTATCTATAGACAGAATGGGGGGGAGAGAGGGTGGGGAGGGAGCAGTATCTATAGACAGTATGGGGGGGAGAGGGTGGGGAGGGAGCAGTATTTATAGACAGTATGGGGGACAGAGGGTGGTGAGGGAGCAGTATCTATAGACAGTATGGGGGGGAGAGAGGGTGGGGAGGGAGCAGTATCTATAGACAGTATGGGGGAGAGAAGGTGGGGATGGAGCAGTATCTATAGACAGTATGGGGGGGAGAGAGGGTGGGGAGGGAGCAGTATCTATAGACAGTATGGGGGAGAGAGGGTGGGGATGGAGCAGTATCTATAGACAGTATGGGGGGGAGAGAGGGTGGGGAGGGAGCAGTATCTATAGACAGTATGGGGGAGAGAGGGTGGGGATGGAGCAGTATCTATAGACAGTATGGGGGGGAGAGAGGGTGGGGATGGAGCAGTATCTATAGACAGTATGGGGGGGAGAGAGGGTGGGGAGGGAGCAGTATCTATAGACAGTATGGGGGAGAGAGGGTGGGGATGGAGCAGTATCTATAGACAGTATGGGGGGGAGAGAGGGTGGGGGATGGAGCAGTATCTATAGACAGTATGGTGGGGAGGGAGCAGTATCTATAGACAGTATGGGGGAGAGAGGGTGGGGAGGGAGCTGTATCTATAGACAGTATGGGGGAGAGAGGGTGGGGAGGGAGCAGTATCTATAGACAGTATGGGGGAGAGAGGGTGGGGAGGGAACAGTATCTATAGACAGTATGGGGGAGAGAGGGTTGGCAGGGAGCCGTATCTATAGACACAGTATGGGGGGGAGAGGGTGGGCAGGGAGCAGTATCTATAGACAAAGTATGGGGGAGAGAGGGATGTATATGTAGACACAGTGTGATGGGAAGAGAGGATGGGGAGAGGGAAGTATCTTTGGAGACAGTATAGTGTGAGAGAAGGTGAGAGGTGATGTATACAGACATAGTATAGGGAGTGAGGGTGAAGGGTGCTGTATACAGACATAGTATAGGGAGTGAGGGTGAGGGGTAATGTATACAGACAGTATAGGGAGTGAGGGTGAGGAGTGATTTGTTGGGAGTGGGATATTATGGAGAGGGGCAGCGTGTGGGGAGTGGGACATTATGGAGAGGGGCAGCGTGTGGGGAGTGGGACATTATGGAGAGGGGCAGCGTGTGGGGAGTGGGACATTATGGAGAGGGGCAGCGTGTGGGGAGTGGGACATTATGGAGAGGGGCAGCGTGTGGGGAGTGGGACATTATGGAGAGGGGCAGCGTGTGGGGACTGGGACATTATGGAGAGGGGCAGCGTGTGGGGACTGGGACATTATGGAGAGGGGCAGCGTGTGGGGACTGGGACATTATGGAGAGGGGCAGCGTGTGGGGACTGGGACATTATGGAGAGGGGCAGCGTGTGGGGACTGGGACATTACGGAGAGGGGCAGCGTGTGGGGACTGGGACATTACGGAGAGGGGCAGCGTGTGGGGACTGGGACATTATGGAGAGGGGCAGCGTGTGGGGACTGGGACATTATGGAGAGGGGCAGCGTGTGGGGACTGGGACATTATGGAGAGGGGCAGCGTGTGGGGACTGGGACATTATGGAGAGGGGCAGCGTGTGGGGACTGGGACATTATGGAGAGGGGCAGCGTGTGGGGACTGGGACATTATGGAGAGGGGCAGCGTGTGGGGACTGGGACATTATGGAGAGGGGCAGCGTGTGGGGACTGGGACATTATGGAGAGAGGCAGCGTGTGGGGACTGGGACATTATGGAGAGGGGCAGCGTGTGGGGACTGGGACATTATGGAGAGGGGCAGCGTGTGGGGAGTGGGACATTATGGAGAGGGGCAGCGTGTGGGGAGTGGGATATTATGGAGAGGGGCAGCGTGGGTGGAATAGTGTGGGGGATATTTTGTGTAGGAAGCACAAGGAGGGGCAATTATTTATTCAGGGGTACAGCATGGAAGATATAATTATGGTGCAGTATGATGATACTTTTATTTTTATGGGTACTGTATTGGGAAGTGCTGAAGATGGAGAAGAGGGCAGTCTGTAGCGACGAACTTTAGGCATGAAATCTTCTCTGTATTACACAGAGATACAAGGGATGGAAAAAAAATCAGAGAAAATATCATCTTTAAAGGTGCCTGTATGTAAATGTTTATTTGTTATACGGACTACGTCTCATCAGTACTGTGGTTCTGCTCTAACCCCCTCAGGTGTCCTGATGATGTTTCTAATGCTGCGGTCCTGTGCAGTTTGCGGTTTTGACGCTGCAGTCCTGTACAGATTGCGGTTCTGACGCTGCGGTCCTGACTCTGCGGTCCTGACTCTGCGGTCCTGACTCTGCGGTCCTGTGCAGATTGCGGTTCTGACGCTGCGGTCCTGTGCAGATTGCGGTTCTGACGCTGCAGTCCTGTACAGATTGCGGTTCTGACGCTGCAGTCCTGTGCAGATTGCGGTTCTGACGCTGCGGTCCTGTGCAGATTGCGGTTCTGACGCTGCAGTCCTGTACAGATTGCGGTTCTGACGCTGCAGTCCTGTGCAGATTGCGGTTCTGATGCTGCGGTCCTGACTCTGCGGTCCTGTACAGATTGCAGTTCTGACGCTGCGGTCCTTGTACTATGATTCTGATGTACAAATGTAGCAATCCATAACATGCTTCATGGCTATGTTAAAACTTATTCTCAAACCTCTAAATTTTGAGTATTTTTATGAGGAGGATTTGGTGAGTTTCTGCTCCAAAAACTCAGTTTAAAGCACCAATACAGTGTTTTGTTTTTTATTTATTGCACCGCTGTAGTGATGTTTTTAGTCTAAGTCCCCTTGAGCCCTGTCCTATACTTACCTTCCACCGCCTTCATCCTTTTCCAGCGGCGTTTCAGTCGGTCTGCGCTGAAAAGTGAGTAGTCAGCAGCTCCAGTGTTTCGTGGAGCACTCCTGCTATCACTCTTCAATGCCTCTCTGTCGGAGCCTCGTTCTGGCCCTCATAGAGATGCATTGAGCGCCTTTGACGTAGCTTCTGACTTCCAGCCAATCAGAAGCTACAGGCACAAGATGGCGCCGTGGGACTGGAGCTGCTTCGGTAAAGTATGAAAATGCCAGTAGGTGAGTATTAGGCTACTTTCACACATCAGTTTTTTGGCATCAAGCACAATCCGGCGTATGGCTGATGCAACGGATCTGGCGCAGAATATGCAAAAACGGATGCGCCCGATCCTTTTTTTTTACGAATGCGGTATACCCGATCCGTCAAAAAACGGATCTGGCGCATCTGTTTTTGCATCTGTTCCTCCGTTTTTTTGCTGGATACGTTTTGGTTTTTTTTTTCAATAAATTGGAGCATGCTCGGTTTACAAAAACTGATTCGGCGGCTGCATCCGTTTATTGCCGCATTACGCCGGATACGACGTCCATAGGCTTTCATAGTAAATCACGCCGGATCGAGATGTGTTTTTTTGTCGAACACAAAAAACATTACAAGAGACGTTCCATCCGGCCGCCGCATTAGCCAATTACGATGGATCCGGCAAAAGCAGGATGCAACGCAAGGCCATCAGGCACAATCCAGCGCTTATACAAGTCAATGGGGATAAAACGGATCCGGCGCTGTGGTCCCACAGGACGAGCGATTCACCTCTGCGGCACCACAGACTCATGTCAGCTACCTTAATTCCCTCCATGCCCATGGACTTTTTCTCCAGGCCATACCTCTGAGGGTACTAGCTAAAGCAACAATCAGACTCATCACCCTGATTGCAAACGTGAGCCCTGGACCCTGTCCCTATACTACAGGAGCTGCACCCTACATGACTCTCCCATGATTACTAACCCTACGGACCTTCCTCCTGGCTATACCACTGAAGTCACTAGCCAAATAACAATCAGGCATAATCCCCTGATTCCTAGCATGAGCCGTGGACCCCGTCTCCATACCACAGGAGCTGCCCTCGATAATCCCAAGAGACTAACATCTCTTGAGTCCAACGGACCTCATACCAGACCATAGTACCAAAGTCAATCAGAGCTACCTGACCTCTGGTTGGTTGCCATACTTTCCAAATACCTGGACGCTCCAACAAGAGACATATACTACTACTGAGATCTCCTCATTAGAAGCCACACATATTCTTAGGGCCTGACCCTGTACACCGGCATCACCAAGGGACCTCATAGAGGTTGTCTCTGTACGGAGGTCTCTATATCCCTGCAGCCATCTTACATATTCACCAGGCTATTATTCCAGTATAGGTCAAGCCTGTCCGACCTGATGAAGGCTTGTTAGCCGAAATGTCGACACCTGGCGGACAATTGTACAGCACCTTTTTTCACGTTTTGCACTAACAAAATGAAAGAGATTTTGATATCCAACTACTGCGTTCATTTTTGGTCTATTGGAAATTAATAGTGTGCCGGAGTTAACCTTCTAGTGACTGTCTAATTTCTCCTGAGCACCTATGGGAGGTGATGCGAGGTCTTTCCTTTTTCATTACATTTAAAACACCACCACAGCAGTGAAACAAAACGAAAACCGCGGTAGTGGTACTGCAAAGGGAATCTGTCACCAGATTTTTGCTATTTAATCTGCGTGCAGAGTGTAGAGACAGAGAAACACTATACGTGCATGTACGAAAAACACTCCATAAAAAGAGAGTGGACTAGAGGGTAATTGCAGGGGGGGGAAAGGTAATGATGTATAATACCTGAGAGGCCCTGATGTTACCCCTAAAGTATCAACTTGCCTTGCTGCGGAGGTCAACGCCCTAAATAAAACGCAAATGGTGCCCCCGCTCACCGAAGACTCACCCTCAGAGACCCTATGGAGTCCCTACAAGAAGTCCAACCAACACAAATGATATCCATCACAAAAAATAGGTAAATAAATAATTCTGACCAAAAGGTACAATGACCTGACTCAAACACTGATAATCTCAAAAAATTGTATCCACTAGCCACATAATATGCTGAGGCCATGTGTCACTTACTGAGCTGTTTGCTATCATTTTGATATAATCAAAATTTTCTCTGCTGCAGATCTAGTAGTTTTACAGAGCTCGCAAATATGACTAAAGGGGTGGTTCACCCATATTTTTTATTGTCTAGATCGATATTATATTGAGAAACAATGTTTCTCTCAAATACCTTGTGTTGTCAATAGTGCCTGTGAGAGGCGCTATTGCAGACCGCTGCTCCCCGTCCAGTGACGTACCCGTCCAATGCTGCCACGTCACATCCGTGCGGCCGGCTACAGTCTTCCAGACTCTGAGCTGTGAGCGGTGTTTCACTGCTGTCACAGCCCATTTGCTCCCCCCTCCTCCTCCCTCCTAGCACAGCACGGCACATCTCCTGCTCCCCCCTCCCTCCTCCCTCCTCGCAGAACGCTGCAAGCAAGAGACGTGCTGTGAAGGAGGAGGAGGAGCAGGGAGAAGATGGGCTCAGAACGCAGCCGGCTGCACGGATGTGACGTGGCAGCATTGGACGGGTACGTCACTGGATGGGGAGCAGCGGTCTGCAATAGCGCCTCTCACAGGCACTATTGACAACACAAGGTATTTGAGAGAAACATTGTTTCTCAATATAATATCGATCTAGACAATAAAAAATATGGGTGAACCACCCCTTTAACTACATGGCAGTAGGTGGAGTAGTCCTCTAATAATAATCTACTGCTGATTAATAGTGATTTTATCAAAACTACACTAAGCAGCCCAGTAAGTGACACATCGCTGAAATCAGGAGCTCTGTCCATACGTTGGGCATCTCTCAAATTAGGTGTTATAAACCTGGTGACTGGAATCAGGGTCTCTGCCTTTACGTTATGCTTCTCTCAGATTAGGTGGCAAAAAACTGGAACCAGATTAATTTTAAGTTAGTTTGTATTCACTCTGATTTCTTTTAGCAGAAACTGAGCAAAAGCTCTGCGAATCATCTTTAGATACTTAAAACTTTGTTCTGGTGATGTACTGATGGTGGTTCTGGTGATGTATTCATGTAATTACCCCTTTAGATTTTTTTTGTGGCCCTTGGGATTGATTCAGTATGCCAATATGGCCCTTGGACGAAAGAATGTTGTACACCCATTATGTACATGTTTACTCTTATTATCTACAGTAATTGTATTATTACATTGGATCTTTATGATTTTCCATCTTGACCCCATTCAGATCCCTACAATATCTCAGTCAAGATCTTCTATATAAGACAATTTTCCTGGTTGATCTGTCAATGATGGATAAGGACAAGGACAAAATTGTGGAGAGGATATTACACCTCACCCTAGAGATCCTCTTCCGGCTTACTGGAGAGGTGAGAGATACTGATGACGTCACATTACATCATTCTTATCTATGGGAATAACAGATGGACAGAACTGGAGAGGTGAGGACTCAGGAAATGTCTGTAGTGAAATTTATTACTGTGTCTCTCCATAACCAGGATTACACAGTAGTGAAGAAGACCTCTAGTGAGCGCTGTCAGGCCCCTGTGTCTGAGGGATGGGGAAGACCCCTGAACCCAATCACGGGGCCTCCACCTCACCCCCTGATACATGAGGACATCAATGACCAGAAGATCCTAGAACTCACCTACAAGATGATTGAGCTGCTGACTGGAGAGGTGACACTACTGGGAATGCTGGGACATTATACAGTAACGCTATGAAGGGTTTGGGTGATGACTGTATCATTGTATGTGTCAGGTTCCTATAAGGTGTCAGGACGTCACCGTCTATTTCTCCATGGAGGAGTGGGAGTATTTAGAAGGACACAATTCTCTGTACAAGGACAGGGACAAGATGGTGGAGAGGATATTCCACCTCAACCTAGAGATCCTTTTCTGGCTTACTGGAGAGGTGAGAGATTCTGATGACATCACATTACATCATTCTTATCTATGGGAATAACAGATGGACAGAACCAGAGAAGCAAGACCTCTTAATAAATTTCACTACAGACATTTCCAATGTCTCTCCATAACCAGGATTACACTGTAATGAAGAAGACCTCTAGTGAGCGCTGTCAGGACCCTGTGTCTGAGGGATGGGGAAGACCCCTCAGCCCAATCACGGGGTCTCCACCTCACCCCCCAATACATGAGGACATCAATGACCAGAAGATCCTAGAACTCACCTACAAGATGATTGAGCTGCTGACTGGAGAGGTGACACTGCTGGGAATGCTGGGACATTATACAGTAACGCTATGAAGGGATCGGGGATGACGGTATCATTGTATGTGTCAGGTTCCTATAAGGTGTCAGGATGTCGCCGTCTATTTCTCCATGGAGGAGTGGGAGTATTTAGAAGGACACAAAGATCTGTACAATGACGTTATAATGGAGGTTCCCCAGCCCCTCACATCACCAGGTAATAGATAGGACTAAATACACACGGCCTATAATTATCTGTATGTAAGGTATGACTTCAGTCTCTGTATGTGTCTCCTCCAGTTCTATCCAGTGAGAGGACAACACCAGAGAGATGTCCCCGTCCTCTTCTCCCACAGGACTGTAAACAAGAAGATCCCAATGTTCCTCAGGATCATCAGGTAGATGGAGAGAAGGTGTCATGAAATCTCCCTATGATGTGTAGACGGCTGTGAAGGTCTTGTGCTCAGTCTTGTTTTATCCTCCAGTATTATATGTTTTATACTTGTGTAATGAGAACGGTGGAGATGGCAGGATTAGAGCTGATCATAGATGGGACTTCTCCATCTGTCTGTGACTTTTACAATATTTATTTCAGGCTGAAGATCTGACCCATATTAATACTACAAAGACATATGTGAGGGGTGATGAGTGGTGCAAAGAGGAGATTCCTACATATGGCTACCCAGGTGAGTAGTGACCACTAAATGCAGAGAATAAACAAATTAATTTTACATTAACCCCTTCACGACCGGCCGATTTTTCGCTTTCCGTTTTTTTTTTTCGCCATTCTTTTTCTGAGAGACGTAACTATTTTATTTTTCAGTCAATATGGTCATGTGAGGGCTCATTTTTTGCGGAACAAGCTGTACTTTTAAATGAAACCATCAGTTTTACCATATAGTGTACTAGAAAACGGCAAAAAAATTCCAAATGCTGAAAAATTGCAAAAAAAGTGCGATAGCACTATGGTTTTTGAGATATTTTATTCACTGTGTTCACTATAAAACTGATGTGTGGGTGTGATGCCTCAGGTCAGTGCGAGTTCGTATATATCGAATAGACCTGGCTCACTGAGTGGTAGGGTGCTCTGGAGAAAACAAGCAACCAAATACAAAAAAGATCTCCGGCACTCCAATACAAGAAGGATAATGAACACAGTCTGGGTATCTTTGATGCTTTTTTTATTGTGAAAAGGAAAAGTCTGTCTCAACGTTTCGGTCTCGATGGGACCTTTATCGAGAGTTCTATCAGACTAAGAAATTAGAGTAAGGGTACGAATTGCACCACCTTAGAACTGTGTGGGTCACCACCCGAAATGGTAAGTAAATCAGTAAATGCACTGTGACCAATATGTTGAAATGTCAGTGTCAGCCAGTAGGGGTCGCCAAATGAAACGTGCAGTGGCGTCATACATCGACGGGACACCCCAGTCCAAACAACTGTCCAAAGAGGGCAAAAAGGGGCAAAAGCCACTATATGTCACCTAATTAATCCAACAGGAGAGCCCTGTCATGTGAAGATGAAGGGAGTGCACCGATGATATAGGTATCAATGGCCTTGCCAGGATATACTGAGATGTGGCAGGGACTGGCCTGTTAGACAGAGATGGTCTCTTGTGCTTGCTCTGGGCTAATGTATCTCCAGGGGGCGGGCATACATTTACTTAAAGGGGGGTTAACTGGCGTAAGGATCAGCCCTTTGTTGCAGGGATTTCCCAAAGTGATTCACTTAGGGTGAACTGGTCAGAGGACCCATGGGGAGTAGAGGGAAACCTGCGTCCGGTAAAGACAAGCCAGGGAATTTACTGATTTACTTACCGTTTCGGGTGGTGACCCACACAGTTCTAAGGTGGTGCAATTCGTACCCTTACTCTAATTTCTTAGTCTGATAGAACTCTCGATAAAGGTCCCATCGAGACCGAAACGTTGAGACAGACTTTTCCTTTTCACAATAAAAAAAGCATCAAAGATACCCAGACTGTGTTCATTATCCTTCTTGTATTGGAGTGCCGGAGATCTTTTTTGTATTTAAGTGCGAGTTCGTAGACACCAAACATGTATAGGTTTACTTTTATATAAGGGGTTAAAAAAATCGGAAGTTTGTCCGAAAAAAGTGGCGCACGTTTTACGCCATATTCCGTGACCCATAGCGTTCTCATTTTTCGGGATCTATGGCTCAGTAACTGCTTATTTTTTGCGTCTTGAGCTGACGTTTTTAACGGTACCATTTTTGCGCAGATGCTACGTTTTGATCGCCTCTTATTGCATTTTGCGCAACAGTTGTGGCGACAAAAAAACATCGTTTTGGCGTTTGGAATTTTTTTGCCGCTACGCCGTATATTGATCAGATTAATTGATTTTATATTTTGATAGATCGGGCGTTTCTGAACGCGGCGATACCAAATGTGTGTATATTTTTTATTTTTTTTAACCCTTTAATTTTCAATGGGGCGAATGGGGGGTGATTTGAACTTTTAGGTTTTTTTTGTTTTTTTTTAAATTTTTTTAAACTTTTTTTAACTTTTTTTTTTTTTATTTTACTAGTTCCCCTAGGGGGCTATTGCGATCAGCATTCCGATCGCTCTGCACTATCTGCTGATTACAGCTACAAGGCTGTAAACAGCAGATACGCTGTCTTTCTCTTTTGCTGTGCGGCTGGCACAGCGAAAGTGAAACCAAGTCAGGTGTAGTACAGGAGTCATCACATGACCCTGTGCTACCATGACAACTATCGGGAGTCACGTGATCGCGTCACGTGACTTCCGGTATCGGGCGGTAAGTAAAACATTACCGCAATCGCGCTTATAATGGCGCTGTCACGTATTGACAGCGCCATATAAGGGGTTAATCGGCACGAGCAGATAACGATTCTGCTCGTGCCTAGCAGGCACACATCTCAGCTGTGAAAATCAGCTGAGATGTGTGCCGATCGCAGCATGCTGCTGACAGGAGACCGCGGGCAGTAACATTATGTCATTTAGGACGTAATTTTACTGCCCGCGGTCGTTAAGGGGTTAACTGTATACACTTTTTTTGACTATTTCTTTCCACTTCAAACAAAATACTCATTAAAAATGGATGTAATTATGATACTATTATAGCTCCTAATTAGTGATGAGCGAGCACTACCATGCTCGCGGGCTCAGTACTCATAATGAGCAGTTAGATGCTTGGATCGGCACTATTCGAGTACCCGAGTATAATGTAAGTCAATGTGGAACTCGTGCATTTTTCCGAGAGATCTTCCTTAAAAATGCATGAGTCCCCTATTGACTTCCATTATACTCAGGTACTCGAGTCTCTCTCATCTGAACATCCAATAGCTCGTTACGAGTGCCGAGCCCCTGAGCATGGTAGTGCTCCCTCATCACTACTCATAATACATTTTGTGCATTTACAATGTGGACATTCTATATTCCTGTGTGAATGAGGCTGATTATTTCTTAATCATCTGCTGTCCACATTGTAAAACGTAACAAGCATTAACTCCTATTAGACTGTTATGACGTTGGTGTACTGACAGAATACACAGCATGGAGATATAATAATTTAGTAAGTTATGAAAGGCATTACACCATTAATCAATCTGTAAAGGGTTCAAGTTCTATGTATAGACTAATTGAAATTAAAATAAAAATTTAAATTAAATTTACTAATATAAAACTCACAGAAAAATGTTCTGCCAATAGTATAATGGCTGCTACAGCTGTAGATAAATACCAGGAAGAGAGTATTTCTTTATCGTTCCTTTGGGAGACCCAGACCTTGGGTGTTTAGCTTCTGCCTCCGGAAGACACACAAAGTACTACACTTAAAAGTGTAGCTCCTCCCTCTGAGCTTATACACCCCCTGGTGAGCCAGTCACAGCCAGTTTATCGCTTTGTGTTCAGGAGGCATACATCCACACATGCATTCTCATGATTTTTTCTTTTTTTGGAAGAGATTGAAGAAGTGCGGGTCCACGTCTGGACCCCCGGCATGTCCCTTCTCACCCCACTGTGTTGGCGGTGTTGTAAGGTTGATTTCCAAGGCTGGAGCCTTACATGCCGTGCTCCTTCACTATCCCTCCTGGGCTCTATCTTGAAGTGGGAGCCAGCGCGATCTCCATGCCTGGCAGGAGACCGGTCTCCATCCACAGCCCCTTGAGGATTCTGCTGGACCGGAGCACTCATCCCCAAGGACCTGGCCCTGCGTCTCAGCAGCTAAGTACCTGAGACGTTTATATGTTGGGGGTCCCTGTGCTTTATTGTATGGGGAGAGTGTGCTGAATGTATTTATTTTGGCATTTCCGGCGGGTTCTCTAGCTTTCGCCCGAGAACCGTGCCGATGGTGCCTGCGCGTCGGCCTCGCCGCTTAAATTTGGGCCCCAGCTTTGCCGGAGGCCTACTTTCTGTTAACTACCCCCGCATGTCACTCATGCAGAGGGACAGGCACGGCTCCTCCCGGCGGCCGACCTGCACAGGGGAGGGACACTCCCCACTGCTGGGGCGTGTCTCCTCCCCTGCAGGTCTCTATGGCCCTCCAGATCCCGCTCTCCTACAGGAACGCCCCCAAGTCCCGCCCCCTCTCTTCGCTCCGGCGGCCATTTTCTTAGGCAGAGTTCACTCTGCGCTGGGCCTTTCTGCACTCTGCATCCCTGCTGAGGTGCTGTGCATTGGGGGTCCGGGCTTCGGGATCTGGAGGGCACACAATACCGCTTCCAGCGGTCTGGTAAGCCACAGCCGGTCTCTGGTTGTGGACCTCTGTATATTCTCCCTGGGGTTCATTCTCTTGCAGAGCCCCCACTCCAGCAGCATGTCTCACACGAGGAGCAAGGCTCCAAAGCTTTATACTGTATGCGCTGCATGTAAGCTCCTGCTGCCTGAGCCGAGCACCTATCCACATTGTGATGTCTGCTCTAACTTGGCGGTGCCACAGCCTGGAGTTTCACCCTCAGTGGTCTCTCCGGCTGCCTCTGCACCTGTGGCTGAACCCCCGGCCTGGGTAGAGTCCTTCTCTAGGTCTATATCCCAGTCATTTGCTGAGTCCATGGGACTTTTGTCCAGGACTTTGATGAATATGCATCAGCCCCCCTCACAGGGTGCCTCTAATGCTCTTGCTAAGGGTCCTTTAGGATCCCTATCCTCTGACCTCTGTCCATCGGAGCTCACAGAGGATTCATCATCAGGGCACAGACCCCGTCCTCCTAAGAGAAGGCGCAGGGTTTCCTCTCCCTCCTCATCCCGCGGCTCTGATTCAAGAGCTGACTCGCAAGATGAGGAGGATGCCCTTACGGGGGCTCGGAGGCTAACTCCATGTACCCCATTGATCTTTCCGAGGGTGACTCAGATCTTAGTGACTTGATTGCTTCCATTAATTCTGTACTGGATCTCAATCCGCCAGTATCAGAGGAGCAACCCTCTCTGGCAGAAAAGCATCAGTTTACCTCGCTTAAGAGAGTAAAGAGTGTGTTCTTTAACCACTCCAGTTTTCAGACCGCTGTGACCAAACCCAGGGCCTGTCCTGACAAACGCTTCCCAAAGCGTGGTTCTGATGACCGTTTTCCCTTTCCACCTGAGGTGGTCAAGGAGTGGTCTCACTCCCCAAAAGTAGACCCCCCGGTGTCTAGGCTCTCAGCCCGGACCGTTGTGTCGGTGGCTGACGGCACCTCACTTAAGGATTCCACTGACCGTCAGATTGACTTTCTGGCCAAATCTGTGTATGAAGCGGCGGGGGCCGCGTTTTCCCCGACTTTTGCAGCAGTGTGGGCTCTCAAAGCCATCTCTGCTTCTCTAGAGGAGATGCATTCCCTCACCAAGGAATCTATGCCTGAGATGGTTGCCTTAACTTCTCAAGCTTCAGCCTTTTCATCTTATG
The DNA here is from genome assembly GCF_048569485.1 of Anomaloglossus baeobatrachus. Classification (NCBI taxonomy): domain Eukaryota; kingdom Metazoa; phylum Chordata; class Amphibia; order Anura; family Aromobatidae; genus Anomaloglossus; species Anomaloglossus baeobatrachus. The sequence goes on along the minus strand of NC_134357.1, from coordinate 539,388,085 downwards.
CCATGTCTGCCATGCTAGAGGCTTCTCACCGCACTGCGGTGGCTTCGGCTAATTCCCTCATTATCCGCAGGATCTTGTGGCTTCGAGAGTGGAAGGCAGATGCTTCTTCAAAGAAGTACCTTGCTGGGCTCCCTTTTGCTGGTTCCCGGCTGTTCGGTGAACAGCTGGATGTAATTATTAAAGAAGCTACTGGCGTGAAGAGTACTTCCATGCCACAAACCAAGACCAGGAAACCCGCCCAGGGTAGGAATCAGTCGAGGTTTCGATCCTTTCGTTCCTCCAACTGGTCGTCCTCTAAGCCCTTCGCCTCGTCCGCTAAGTCAGCTAAGGACCAGAAATCCAACTGGCGCCCAAAAGCGCGTCCACAGAAGACCGCAGGAGGTTCTGCCACTAAGGCAGCCTCCTCGTGACTCTCTGCCCGCTCCAGCAACGTCCTTAGTCGGTGGCAGGCTCTCCCACTTTGGCGACGCTTGGTTTCAACAAGTCTCCGATCAGTGGGTGAGAGATATCATATCTCACGGCTACAGGATAGAATTCTCTTCCAGCCCGCCAAACAGATTTTTTTCTGTCAACTCCCCCCTGCTCCAAGGCCGCCGCCTTCTCACAGGCCGTGGCATCCTTGCAGGCAAACAGAGTAATTGTACCAGTTCCCGCTCGGGAACGGTTCAGAGGTTTTTACTCAAACCTCTTCCTAGTTCCCAAAAAGGACGGTACCTTCCGGCCCATCCTGGATCTCAAGCTTCACAACAAGCATGTTCGGGTGCGGCATTTTCGCATGGAGTCTCTGCGATCAGTCATTGCCTCAATGACCCAAGGGGATTTCCTGGCATCCATCGACATCAGAGATGCCTATCTACATGTGCCAATTGCAGTTTCACACCAGCGTTGGTTACGTTTTGCAATAGGAAAGGATCATTTCCAATTCGTGGCTCTCCCCTTTGGGTTAGCCACGGCCCCTCGGGTATTCACCAAGGTCATGGCAGCAGTGATTGCGGTTCTGCACCTCCAGGGGTTGGCAGTGCTCCCTTACCTGGACGACCTTCTAGTCAAGGCTCCATCCAGCGCAGATTGTCAGCGGAGTGTCTCGCTCACTCTCGCCACTCTAGCCCAATTCGGGTGGCTTCTCAATCTTCCCAAATCCACTCTGACTCCGACCCAGAGTCTCACGTACCTAGGGATGCAGTTCGAGACTTTGCCGGCACTTGTGAAGTTGCCCTTAATCAAACAGCAGTCACTCCAGCTAGCGGTGCGCTCTCTGCTGAGGCCACGCCGTTATACCCTCAGGCGTCTGATGCAGGTTCTGGGTCAAATGGTGGCGTCCATGGAGGCTGTTCCCTTTGCCCAGTTCCATCTGCGCCCCCTGCAGCTGGACATTCTCCGCTGTTGGGACAAGCGGCCTTCCTCCTTACACAGGTTAGTGGCTCTGTCGCCACGGACCAGGAGCTCTCTTCAGTGGTGGCTTCGGCCCCTCTCCCTGTCCCAAGGGCGCTCCTTCCTGGCCCCGTCCTGGGTGATTCTCACCATGGATGCCAGTCTATCCGGCTGGGGAGCGGTACATCTCCACCACAGAGCGCAGGGCACTTGGACTCCGTCCGAGTCAGCCCTTTCAATCAATGTGCTGGAAACCAGAGCCGTGCTTCTAGCTCTCCTAGCATTTCACCACCTGTTGGCGGGCAGGCACATTTGAGTCCAGTCAGACAACGCGACAGCGGTTGCCTACGTCAATCACCAAGGCGGGACACGCAGCCGCCTGGCAATGATGGAGGTACAACGCATTCTTCAATGGGCGGAGGACTCCAAGTCCACCATATCCGCAGTCCACATCCCAGGCGTGGAAAACTGGGAGGCAGATTATCTCAGCCGTCAAAGCGTGGACGGTGGCGAGTCGTCCCTGCACCCGGCAGTATTTCAGTCAATCTGCCGCAAATGGGGCACTCCGGACGTGGACCTAATGGCATCCCGTCACAACAACAAAGTTCCTGTTTACGTGGCTCGCTCCCACGATCCTCAGGCCTTCGCCGCGGACGCTCTGGTTCAGGACTGGTCCCAGTTTCGTCTGTCCTACGTGTTTCCCCCTCTAGCTCTCTTGCCCAGAGTCCTGCGCAAGATCAGAATGGAGGGCCGTCGAGTCATCCTCATTGCACCGGACTGGCCCAGGCGAGCTTGGTATCCAGACCTGCATCTCCCGGACCGTCCAGACCTACCCTCGCAAGGTCCATTTTTCCGGCCGAATTCTGCGGCCCTCAAATTGACGGCGTGGCTCTTGAGTCCTGGATTTTGACGGCTTCTGGTATTCCTCCTGAAGTCATCTCCACTATGACTCGGGCCCGTAAGTCTTCCTCCGCTAAGATCTATCACAGGACTTGGAAAATTTTCCTGTCCTAGTGTCGCTTTACCGGCCATCCTCCTTGGCCATTCTCCTTGCTGACCCTTCTGTCTTTTCTACAGTCCGGTCTGCAGCTAGGACTGTCCCTCAACTCTCTCAAGGGACAAGTCTCAGCTCTGTCAGTTCTGTTCCAGCGGCGTCTCGCTCGGCTGGCTCAGGTCCGCACCTTTATGCAAGGCGCGTCTCACATCATTCCGCCTTATCGGCGGCCCTTGGATCCCTTAACTTGGTCCTCACGGTCTTGCAGAAACCCCCTTTTGAGCCTCTTAGGGAGGTTTCTTTGTATCGTCTTTCTCAGAAAGTGGCCTTTCTGGTTGCCATAACTTCTCACAGGAGAGTCTCTGATTTGGCTGCGCTCTCCTCGGAGTCACCTTTTTTAGTTTTTCATCAAGACAAGGTGGTTCTCCGTCCGACTCCAGACGTTCTTCCTAAGGTGGTCTCTCCCTTCCACCTTAACCAGGACATTACCTTACCTTCCTTCTGTCCGGCCCCTGTTCATCGCTTTGAAAAAGCGCTGCATACTCTAGATCTGGTGCGTGCTCTTCGGATCTATGTGTCTCGCACCGCTGCGCTCAGGCGGTGCACCTCTCTTTTTGTGCTAACCACAGGTCGGCGCAAAGGCATCCCTGCTAATAAGCCAACCTTATCCCGTTGGATTAGATCGACCATTTCGGACGCCTACCAGAGTACTCAGGTGCCTCCCCCGCCGGGGATCAAGGCACACTCGACCAGAGCTGTCGGTGCCTCTTGGGCTTTTAGGCACCAGGCTACGGCTCAACAAGTCTGTCAGGCTGCCACTTGGACTAGCCTGCATACCTTCTCGAAGCACTACCAAGTGCATGCTCATGCTTCGGCAGATGCGAGCTTGGGCAGACGCATCCTTCAGGCGGCTGTCGCCCATTTGTGAAGTTAGGTTCTGCCTACTTCTTAGTTTTTTTCTGTTTATTTCCCACCCAGGGACTGCTTTGGAACGTCCCAAGGTCTGGGTCTCCCAAAGGAACGATAAAGAAAAAGAGAATTTTGTTTACTTACCGTAAATTCTTTTTCTTATAGTTCCGTATTGGGAGACCCAGCACCCTCCCTGTTGCCTGTTGGCAATTTCTTGTTCCGCGTGTTATCACCGGCTGTTGTCGTGGACAGAGTCTCCGGTTGTTCCGGTTCTTGCTCTGTTCTACTTGTGGGTTGCTATTCTCCTTCAGCTTTTGCACTAAACTGGCTGTGACTGGCTCACCAGGGGGCTTATAAGCTCAGAGGGAGGAGCTACATTTTTAAGTGTAGTACTTTGTGTGTCCTCCGGAGGCAGAAGCTAAACACCCAAGGTCTGGGTCTCCCAATACGGAACTATAAGAAAAAGAATTTACGGTAAGTAAACAAAATTCTCTTTTTTTCCTTTTTTTTTTTTTTTCCAAACATTTTTATTGATTTTCCAAATTTTATAAAAACCTTAACAAAAGAAGTATGATTACAAGGGAAAGACAATCAATTGACAGAGTATGGTATAGAAGAAGAAAAAGAGGGGTAAAACCCCTTTTTGCTAGTCCAGATTATTCTTCCATGAAAAATTATATATAATGAAACCAAACTAGAAAGTCAAAATAAACCACATGTAATATAGTCCCTTAAACCCATGTGTCATTCTTTAATAATTCCAAAATCAATGATGTGTCTTAATACTTCCTTGACGTCTCGCCTCCTCCTTCCTCTAGAGCCCCCACTAAGTGAGCCTCAGGTTGCCCAAGCTATCCTGGAATTCATTCAGGAGATACCACTCAGTGTGTATGAAAGGTGTCACCAAGTTATTTATTTCTCCCCGTGTGAAGTGGTGTTCAATAAAATTTTTCCATCGGGGCGTGGCCTGCACGCTGATGGCGACGGCTGCTTGAAGGAGAGCTCTGTGCTGACAGCAGGATAAACCGGCTCTTATCAGCTCACAGATAACAGGATTACCAGCTACAGGAGGTGTGAGTAACCCCAGCCCCCAGCTATGCCTAAGGGGAGACCTAAAAAAACTGGCACTCCAGCCAAACTGACAGACTTCTACCCCCGGGATAGGGATCTCTCCTCACCAAGCAAGATGGCGCTGGCTTCCCATTCAGCTTCTTCCCACTCCTCACAAGGAGATACAGGCTGCTTGAGAGGCTGCACAGCCATTCCTCTGACAGAGGAAACAATGCAAGCTCTGCTGAAAACGCTGAGGGCTTCCCTGCAAGCTGATCGCAGAGAAATAGTAAGAGAGCTGAAGGAAGAGATCAGGTCTCTAGGTGATCGCACAGAGCATGTAGAAACTAAAATGGCTGAACTTGCAACATCACATAACAATCTGATAGATGCTAACACAGCTTTGGAAAAGGAGGTGGAGGCACTAAAACTTAAAATCAGTGATATAGAGGACAGATCCCGAAGAATTAACCTAAAAATAAGAGGGATTCCCTTATCAGTAGCAGATAAAGACCTCCAGGAATACTTCCACAAGTTTCTGCAGCTTATACTCCCTGGATGGGACACCAGAGACCTGATAGTGGACAGGATTCATAGAGTCCCTAAAGCCAAAGGCATAGATCCAGCTCTGCCTAAAGATGTCCTGGCTAGACTTCATTTCTATAAAACAAAAGAAGCTGTGCTTCACACACTGAGGAGAAATCCAGCCCTGCCAGACACTTTCATGGGACTAAAAATCTTCCCAGATCTTTCTGCTGCAACTCTTAATAAAAGAAGAGAATTTGCCCACCTTTCTAAACTCCTTAGAGATCAAGACATCAAGTACAAGTGGGGTTTTCCGGTGAAGATGATAATTTTCAAAGATGGAGGCACTCACATATGTCATACTCCTCAGCTGGACAAATTGCTGGATGACTGGGGAATAGCCCACCCACCAAACCCTGGTGGGCAGGAGAATCATAGAGGCCCTCCAGACAGGATTAACCCTGAATGGTCAGTAGCTTAGCTGGGACTCCTTCCTGCTTATGGCACCTGCTGTCCCTGCTCCTGTGACACGGGATGTCACGTAGCCCCCCTGATGTTCTCGCCTATGGCGAGCGGTTATACACCAGGCACCCTACTCGGGGCAAACCGGTGTTGTTGGAATTTTTTTGTTCCTCTTCTCACAAATGTTCCTTAATTTTTTCTGGAAATTTCTCTCAATTCCTTGCTGGTCTAGCCCCTCTCATCCCTGATGGCGTTCCTAGGAATTCAAACCCCCCTGCGGCTCCAATATGAGAATTAAGATATTGTCTATTAATGTGAACGGACTCAACTCCCCAGCAAAAAGGTCAATGATGTGGCGAGAGGTGAAGGCATCTAACTGTGATATAGCGTGCATTCAGGAGACCCACCTTCTTTCCACAGATAATAAACGGCTACTTCATCCAAGGTTCCAACACTCCTTTTTTGCTAATGACTCAAAAAAAAGAGGAGGAGTGGCCATTTTAATAAAGAACTCAGTGGCTTTTAAATTGATGAATGTCAGTTATGGAGCGGATGGAAGATATATTATTTTGTCTTGTTATATCAACAGCATCCCTTATACCTTGGCAACAGTCTACTCCCCAAATTCATCACAATTGACCTTTGCTAGGAAATTTTTCCAAGCATTCATAGATACTGCCACAGGGGCGGAAATCATCTGTGGAGACTTTAATATACCTGTAATACGCTCCATGGATTGCTCCAACACCAGCATCCCACATGCTAAGGAACTTAAGCATCTCATCAGTGAATTCCATTTTCATGACATCTGGAGATATTTGCACGCATCAGAAAGAGACTATACATTCTTCTCTTCCAGGCATCGCTCATACAGTAGAATTGATTTTTTTTGGTCGACAGCAAATCTATAAGTAATTGTGTGGCAGCTGATATTGGTTTAATTACTTGGACAGATCATGCGCCGATCTCTTTGTCTGTTCAGGGTAGCTTTAATGTTCAAAATTCCCCTAGGTGGAGACTGAATACCAGCTTGCTTGGTAGGCAGAAGGTACATGATGAAGTAGAGTCAGTGTTAACAGAATATTTTAAACTTAATAATAATGGGGAAATTTCTGACGAGACCCTGTGGGCTGCTCATAAAGCAGTAGTCAGAGGGCAGCTCATAAAAATAGCCTCCATCCAAAAAAGGAAAAAAGACGCAGATATTAAATATATATTAACCCGTATTCATCACCTTGAATCCCTGAATAAAGCCAAAGCATCCCCTAACTTGACTAAAGAAATTGTAACCCATACATTCCAACTAAGATCCCTACTCCTGCAAAAATACGAACATAATCTTAAAAAAAATAGATCGACATTTTATGCTATGGGGGATAGAGCGGGGTCCTTATTGGCAAGAAGGACGAAAAAACGTGAGATCCAATCTAAAATAGAATTCCTGAGGGACCCAAACGGAACAATCACTAGACATCCCATTGAAATAGCAGAAGCATTTGCAAAATACTATGAGGCCCTGTATAATCTAAAATATGATTCCAATACGTCACAGCCGACTCAAGTGGATATACAGGGTTTCCTAGACACCCTGGATCTTCCCCGGGTCTTAGATGAGCAATTAGAGGAACTTAATCTTCCCTTTACTACACATGAAATCCTAGGTGCCATCAAAATGACTAAGTCTAACTCTGCCCCGGGCCCCGATGGGCTGCCATACGAATATTACAAACAATTTACATCCACTCTGTCCCCCTTTATGTCAAAAACCTTCAATTTTTGGCAAAATAAAGGGTCAATTTCCCCAGATAACTTAGAAGCGATTTATTATCCCGCTACCCAAGCCAGGGAAACCTGCAGACACCCCGGGTAATTTTAGGCCCATTTCACTCCTAAATTGTGATGTTAAAATTTATGCCAAACTAGTGGCAGATAGACTTCATAAAGTGATCCCGACCTTAGTGGCTCCAGACCAAGTTGGGTTTGTGACAGGGAGGCAATCTAAGGATAGCACCAGACGGATGCTTGACTTGATTGGACTGGTGGAGATATCGGGTGAACCCAGTGCATTCCTGTCTCTTGATGCTGAAAAAGCCTTTGACAGGGTGCACTGGGGATACCTGGAGAGAGTTCTAACAAAATTCGGGTTCTTGGGGAAAATCAAGTCATCCATTCTAGCCCTCTACTCTTACCCAAATGCGTCAGTGTTGGCATCGGGGCTTCTGTCATCTAAATTTCAAATAAGTAATGGCACCCGCCAGGGGTGTCCATTGTCTCCCGCTATTTTTGCTTTAGTGGTAGAACCTCTGGTGGAAGCTATACGAAAAAACATAGCCATTTCTGGTATAAGAATTGGGGAATTTGAACATAAACTTGGTTTATACGCAGACGATGTGATAATTTCCTGTTCTAACCTTGCAGTGTCGATTCCAGCAGTGGTGAACACATTATCAAGCTTTTCTAAAGTGTCGTATTATAAGCTTAATGCGGCAAAGTCTTTGATACTGCCGTTTAATGTACCGGTGGAGGCCAGGAGTGCGCTGGAGGGGGCCTTTCAATTCAAATGGTGCGACAGGGGGATACCTTATTTGGGTATTAAGCTGACACCATCGCAGATGTTAATTAAAGAAAATTTGGAACCTCTGATCCAAAATTTAGAAAAGGAATTGGGAAGGTATGAAAAAATATCATTGTCCTGGATGGCCAGGATACAGTCCTTTTAAAATGGTTTTCTTACAATATTTTGGGTATGTGCTCAGATGCCTTCCCATCAAAATTTCTCACAAAACCCTGATGAAACTTCAATTGTTGACTAACAAATTTGTCTGGGGTAATAAAAGGGCTAGGGTCGCAGGTAAAGTGTTATACCCCCCATATGACTTAGGGGGATTGGGCACCCCAAACATATCGGCATATTATAAAGCCTTACTAATTGAATCACTAAAGGAATGGTGGCGTCCAGGTAATTCACATAGATGGGCTCAGATTGAAAATTTCCTGTCCCGCCAGGGCTCGGTCAGAAGAATGATGGAAGCAGAATATTTGAGCCGTTCACGGTTCTCCCCGTGTGTTCCCACCATGTCAGCCTCCCTGGAGGTCTGGCGAAATGACTTGATTCATAAGATTCAGATTCCTCTTTCAGAGATTTCCCTCAAGTCGTTGGAATCTCAAATCCCCTTTTTGAATCTGGCCAGGTGGGAGGGATCGGGCATTACAGTGCTGGTGGATCTATACTCTGATTTGGGTGTTAACCCCTTTAATGAAATAGTACAGGAACACCCCTCTTTAAAGGGCTGTTTCTATCAACACATCCAAATTAGTCATTTTCTGGCCTCTAAATTTCCTCCAAAGTTGAATCCTCTGTTACCTACAACAAAGGCTTTGGTATTTAAAAAGATAATTAAATCTAAAGGTATCTCCTCGACATACAAATGGCTCAATAACCCCCCCGAAGAGCAAAAATCTCCTTATATGAATAAATGGGACGTGGAGTTGAGTGTCTCTACCTCTCCTTCAAACTGGCACTCGGCATCAGCAAATATCCAAAAATATTCCAAGTGTATAAATCATCTGGAGCAACTGAAAAAAGTACACCTGCGATGGTATCGGTCCCCAGCCAACTTAGCACAGTTCCTCCCAAATTATTCGCCACATTGTTGGAAGGGCTGCCTCCAAAGGGGTACTCTTGGTCACTGCTGGTGGGCTTGTCCCAAGGTTTTCTCGTTCTGGTTGGAGGTGTTTGGCCTGATGGGTGAGCTGACAGGCAATCCTATTAATCCGAATCCAGGTCTGGCAGTGCTAAACATGGGTATAGAGGAGTTCTCTTGGGAATCCAGGGGTTTATTAGTTCACATTCTAGTAGCTGCCAGATATTGCATAAGTTTGCACTGGAAATCCCCAAAGACGCCTACATTAGTTGAACTATATAACCGAATTAATCTCCAATGCCAATACGAGTTCTGTCTGGCTCACTCCATCCGCGCCAAAAACAAAATACTTCAGATTTGGGACACGTGGCTAAACTCTGTATATGCATCCCCTGTCAGGCATCTGTCTCCAGGGCAAACTGTTGATAATTAAAAATGGGTCAAATAGGGTCAAAGAGAGTGTTACGCAGGGAGTTCACCCATACCACATGTCAATATTCAAGGTGTTTAAATCTCTGTTGTTGTTACTGCTCGGGCTACCCCGAAACGCCATCCAATTCCCTCCCTCCCCCCTCCCCCTCCCTGGTTGCTTCCTTGCAACCATCCATGGTCCTCCCCCTCTCCCCCACCTCTCTCTCCCCTCCCTTTTCTTATCTTCCTTTCTTACTCTCTGGTTCTGGTTGTTTGGATCCCTCGTTTTGAGGATTAAAGAGTAAATTGGTAGGTTGACTCTATACATATTGGGTATTGATTAACCTAAAAAAAGTTGCAACTTGCATCAGACATGATTGGTGGTGGTGTGACAGGAAATGTGAATCATAATCAAAGGTGATACTACCACATGTTACAGCGTTGTTTTCTTTGTGTATTATTGCCAATGATACCTGAATTTCTCCTTTTTGTAATGTAACTTCCTACAATAAAAATTGATTGGATTAAAAAAAAAATAAAATAAAATTTTTCCATCTCCCAAATAACGCGGCTGTCTTTTGATCCTTATCCCTTTCTGCTTCCAATTTCTCCAACCTCAGAAGAGTATGCAATTCCCCAATAACCTCTTTTTGTAGATGGACCCTCCCTCTGTATCCAGTGTCTTAAGATACACCTTTTAGCTATCATGGCCAAGTCATGTATGATTGCTAATGTCCTTTTATCCCGAGTATTTGATCTCTCTTTGACTCCACCCTCAAAGAAATGGAAAATCCACACCATTAATTCTGGTCTGCAATATATCCCCCATGTTGACTGGGCCAGCATTCTTACTCGATTCCAGAACCTCTGCACTGCCTTACATTCCCAGAGTCCATGTAGCATATCTGTTTTCTCTGCTTGACATTTCGGACAACGTGCATCTCTACCCGGAATATTAAAACCTACAATAGCCCTATGTAAAAGACTAAACTGGGTGTCTCTCCAACCCTCGTTGGTGATGTGTTTCCGCAGTTGGACCCACCCTTTCAATATATTTCCCACCACTTCTTGACCTTTCAGTTGTTTCTCCAACGCTAATAAGGTACGACTATCCTCCCGAGATATTAATACCTCCCTAAGTGTTCGGTAAATTTGGGATACATTTACATTTGTAACCTCACATTCCAGGAGCTCATCAATCGGACTTTTGTTCAGCTCCCTTCCAATCTCGCCAAGATGTCTGATTACTCCAAACTTCAATTGTTCATACTGGATAATGTGAATGTTATTGAGGTCATATTTATCGAGCACTTCCCTTCCTGTCATCCACCGTCTCTCCCCCACATTCATAACATCTTGCATTCTCTTGATGCCCTTCTCTTTCCATCCCAGAAATAACTTGTTGTCTCGTCCCTGAGGGACGTTTGGGGATGCCCAGGGTTTTAAATACTCTCGTAGATATCTTCCTCGAAAGTCCCAGTTTCTTTCTAACTAGTCTCCAAGTTAACATGGTGTCTCGGAATATGATAGTTTCTTATGTGACCCTCAGTCCTAGACAATGGGGCAAGGAGAATGGACTTCAGGTCCCATGGTGTTGCATATTTGTTCTCCATGTCATGATCTGAGTGTCTACATGTTCCTCTCAACCAGTCGATCACGTGTCTCATAATACACACCAGGTTATACCCCCTAACGTCCAGGAAATTGATTCCTCCCTCCTCCACTGACTTCATCAATGTGCCTAATTTTATTCTGGGTTTCCTTCCCCTCCACACAAAATCCGCATATGCTGAGTTGAGTCTGTTCACATCTTATAGTTTTAATAGTAGCGGAATTGTCTAAAGCAGCCTAGGAAGCCTAGGAAAGCTCATCATTTTTATCAAGTAGCATCTTGCCAGCAATGGTAAGGGTAGTAGTTGTGTTATGATTTTCCTGATCAGCCGGCCATAATTCATTTTATAAATTGTTTCCACCGTTCTCCCTATCTGCACTCCCAGGTATTTGATGTCTGTGCTGTAGGGATCCCACATATACAACCATTTCTCAGATTTCTCCCAACAGTCCCGTGACCTCCCCTCAAGAACAAGATCTCGCACTTCTTTTTGTGTAACTTAAAGCCTGAGAATGATCCAAATTTTTCAATCATGTTAAGGGTTTGAGGTAAGTCCACGCCTGGGTTTCCCATATACAGTATCGCTTCATGAGCGAAAAGCGCTATCTTCATTTCTGCCCCCCTTATTTTAATCCCTTTGAAGCTGATAAGACCCTGGAGAACTCTAGATAATGGCTCAAATGCCAGTTTAAATAGTAGGGAGGATAGCGGGCAGCCCTGCCTTGTCCCCTTCATCAGGGGGAACACTTCCGACAGGAAGCCCGGGGTATGTATCCTTGCTCCCGAGTTGGCATATAAACGTCTCGTGTAAAGTCTCATTTTACCGGTAATTCCTATGGCCTCCATCACCTTATCTAGCCAGATCCAATTCACATTATCGAACGCTTTCTCAGCGTCGAGTGTAACTAAAGCAGGTCTTGCCCCTCCATCAGTACGCCCCAATCTAACCGCATCTACCACTAAGATCGTCTTCCTGATGTTGGTAACCGCATTTCTCCCTTTGATAAACCCTACCTGATGTTCGGAGATTATCCTGGGCAAAATCAGTGCTAGTCTATCGGCCGTGATTTTGGACATTATTTTTAAATCCTGATTGATGAGCGATATAGGCCTGTAGCTAGAGGGATCATCCAGGTCTTTGTTACCCTTCGGGAGTAATTTAATGTATGCTATGTTGGCATTTCTAGTGATTTCTATTCCTCCCAGCATTGCATTAAAAACTGAGGTTACGTCCGGTGCAATCAGATACTTAAGTGCTTTATAAAATTCGCTATTAAAAACATCAGGTCCTGGCGCTTTATTGGTGTTAAGCTCCCCGATTGTTCTTGTTACCTCCTCCACTGAAATGTCCACGTTTAGGGCTCCCAGCTCTTCCTCCGTTAAGTTAGACATTTGGGCTTGTCTTAACCAATCGTACTCGTCAGTCAAATCATTGTTTCCTGACCCATATAGCTTTCTATAATATTCCCCCAGCACCTTGTTGATATCTTTGGGATCTGTGGTTACCCCCCCCCCCCCTCCCTTTGTTTTCATTTTAGAGATTACCGTTGTTTTTCTGCTACTCCTTGCCAAATTTGCCAACATTCTCCCTGCCTTATTGCCGAATCTATGAAGATCAGCTTCTTTGTGTGACCAAAACAGTTGTTCCTTTTATTGGCCCACTCGTCAAAGCCCCTCTTTGCCTCCAACCATCTGTCCCTTGCCGAACTAGACCTATCTACCAGATAATTTGTATATGCTAGCTGCACTGCTTCACTATGGGAGTTATATTTCTCGTTCATCCTCCGTTTGATCCTGGCCGCATAGCCCACCAAACGTCCCCTCAGAACCGCTTTTGCCGTTTCCCAGAACAATACTGGAGTCTCCCTGTGTTCCTTGTTGTCTTCTGTGAACTCTTCCCACCACTCTCGCAATATCTTGGGAAAATTATCCTGTCTGAGGAGGAACGACGGGAATCTCCATATAATGTCAGAACCTCTCCTGAAATTCTCTCTGATGTCCACTCTCACCGGACTGTGATCAGAGATCACCATATTCTCAATCGCGCAGTTTTTTGCTCCATTCACAAGATCCCGAGACATCCAAATCTGGTCTATGTGCGACCAACTGTCATGTGGGTAGGAGAAGTGTGTATATTCCCTATCGTGTGGGTGAGTTAGCCGCCCTATATCTTCTAATGATACATCCCTGTTTACCATTCTCTTGTCCCCGGGACCCTTCTCCCCTCTGTCTTCAGCCGACTTAGGTACTGTGTTGAAATCTCCCGCCACTATGATGTTGGGTCCCTCATCTGATAATATGATAGCTTTCATACTATCATGGAACGTAATTTGATGCAAGTTTGGACCGTATACATTGTAAATACTGAGTATGCCTGCTGGACTAGTAATTGTTAGATGTTGCCACCTTCCCTGATCATCCTCCTCATGAGTGACTACTTCATGGCTGAGCTGTTTGTTTATCAAAATCAATGTGCCCGCCTTCCTACCTTGTGCCGCTGCCCCATAAACTGAACCTACCCAGAATTTCTTCATGCAAAAAAAAATCCTCCCCAAGTGGGTTTCTTGTAGTAGAGCAATATCTGTTTTTAATCTTTTCAGGTGCCTTAGAATCATTGCTCGCTTGTTGGGTGATCTTAGGCCCTTAAAGGCCGCTTTACACTCTACAATATATCTTACTATGTGTCGGCGGGGTCACGTCGTAAGTGACACACATCCGGCATCGTAAGGTACATTGTAGCATGTAATAGCTACGTGCGATTGCGATTGAACGGTAAAACGTTCATCGCACGCACGTCGTTCAATTCCTAAATATTGAACGTTAGGTTGTTCATCGTACCCTGGGTAGCACACATCGCAGTGTGTGACACCCCGGGAACAATGAACAGATCTTACCTGTGTCCAGCGGCTCCCGGCCGGCAATGCGGAAGGAAGGAGGTGGGCGGGATTTTTACGTCCTGCTAATCTCCGCCCCTCCGCTTCTATTGGCCGGCTGCCGCGTGACGTTGATGTGACGCCGAACGTCCCTCCCACTCCAGGAAGTGAACGTTCGCCGCCCACATCAAGGTCGTATGGACGAATAAGTACGTGTGACGGGAAAGAATCGTGTGTGCGACACGTTCAACAAATTGCCGCACATACGATGGGAGCGGTTACGATCGCATACGATGTCGTATGCTAAATCGTAACGTGTAAAGCAGGCTTTACATTCCACATTGTTAATTGTACCATTTTTGCCTAAGTAGACTACTCTTACCATTTCCACCCCTCAAAACCCCAGCAACAGTGGAGACGAGACTGCCAACTCTAACCTCACAGATGGCTCCTCCAGAATGACACTTTCTTTCCCCAACTTGTAAATATAACCCAGAACAACAAAAAAAAAAAATAACGGACAATTATGCAACATGTTATCTCTTTTGAGGGATTGTCGGTGCTTTTCGCCATGTTAGTGACTTCCCCTTTTCCTAGCCAACATATGAAGCTCCCTAGTCACCCCCCCATAACAAACATAGCCTGTACTTTATCCCCTGCATAACCTGCAGCGACCGCAAATACTATGTCAGTATTAATGCAATATCGTAAATATGGAAAACCTTAGTGAGATATTAACAATCGGATCAGTCTTGAAATTGGGGCACCGTCCAGCCGAATGGACCCGATCTGCTACCCATGGATCTAGTAAGCAATCCAGAGAAAAGAGAGAGGGGGGGAGCAAAGAAGAGAAAAAAAAAAAAGTTCAGTGGGGCCTCTTTCCTTCCTCCTCGCGGCATTTCTCCCCTCTCTTCTTAAAGGGAACCTGTCATCAGAAATTTTGCTTTAAACCTAAAAGTTTCCCCCTCTGCAGCTCCTGGGCTGCATTCTAGCAAGGTTCCTGTACTTTTTGTGGCCCCTTTTAAACCAAATTAAATACTTTATAAACTTGTACCTTTTGCTATGTAAATTTTGTAAATCGTCCATGGGGGCGGGCTCTCTGCTGACCGTTGCTGTTCCTCCAGCAGATTTACGCCGCCCCCCCCAACGCTGAATTTCATATCTCAGGACGCCGCGCCTGTGGTCCCGCGCATGCGCTTTGCGACTGTAGCGGGACTGTGCACTGTGTGCACGTGTGACCGCTGGTGACGTTTTGCGCAGGCACGAGGTTATGGGCGGCGCTGTGAGTGTAATCAGCAAGTGCCGCCCATAACCTCATGACCGCACTTTCCCCTCTTCCTCCAGCGTTCTGCGCAAGCGCTTGCTGGCCAGATGACCCGACGTCACCTCTTTCCCATCTTGCCCTGCTGCAGGGTAAGCTGGGAAGGAGGTAACGTCAGGTCATTTGGCCGGCGAGCGCTTGCGCAGAACGCTGGAGGCAGTGGGGGACAGCGCGTCCACGAGATTATGGGCGGGCACTTGCGATGCAATCACAGCGCCGCCCATAATCTCGTGCTTGTGACACACGTTACCAGCGATCCTGGCGTGGGCGGCACCTCAGGCGCAGTGGGCGGCGTCCTGATGGATGAAATGGCGCGTGGGGGGACGGCGTCAATGTGCAGGAGGGACAGTAACGGACACCAGAGAGCCCGCCCCCATGGACGATTTACAAAATTTACATAGCAAAAGGTACAAGTTTATAAAGTATTTAATTTGGTTTAAAAGGGGCCACAAAAAGTACAGGAACCTTGCTAGAATGCAGCCCAGGAGCTGCAGAGGGGGAACTTTTAGGTTTCAAGCTAAATTTCTGATGATAGGTTCCCTTTAATGCAATAACATCAGCGTCTTTCCTTGGTCGAGGAAAACAAAAAAGAGAAGCAAAAACAGGGCGAACCCACTCACAAATCATGTGTCCGGATGCTTCTCCTGTCGCCGGTCCCTGAGACCCGACCCAGGGCTGTGCTGCTGAATCGGACTTAAGCGGGCTTTACACGCTGCGACATCGGTAACGATATATCGTCGTTAGTGACGCACATCCGGCGCCGTTACCGACATCGCAGCGTGTAAACCCTAGGAGCGACGATCACCGATCGCAAAAACGTCAAAAATCGTTGATCGCTGACACATTGCTTCTTTCCATAATATCGTTACTGCTGCAGGTATGATGTTGTTTGTCGTTCCTGCAGCACCACACATCGCTGTGTGTGACACCGCAGGAATGACAAACACTGCCTTACCTGCGTCCACCGACAATGCGAAAGGAAGAAGGTGATCGAGATGTTATGTCCCGCTCATATCCGCCCCTCCGCTTCTATTGGCTGGCCACTTATTGATGTTGCGGTGACACCGAACACACCTACCCCTTGAGAGAGGTATTGTTCGGCAGTCACAGCGACGTCGCCGACCAGGTATGTGCGTGTGAAGCTGCTGTAGAGATAATGTTCGCTATGGCAGCTATCACCAGATATCGCTTGTACGATGGGGGCGGGTCGCGCTCGACATCGCTAGCCGATGCTAGCGATGTCGCAGCATGTAAAGCCCGCTTAAGTCTCCTCTCTCCTCCGACCTCACTTTGTACTTGCCCTCTGTGTTGTTCCTTCTCTCTTCCCAAGCCTGTTGGGTATCCTCTTCCGTTGGTGCCTCCTCCACTGGATCTTCTGTCCTGTCCTCCCGTCCGGTTCTTGTCGTGCTCTGACATGAGGGTGTTTTCCGCTTCCTTGTGATCTTTATAGTATGAGAACGAACCATTAGGGTTTCTGACTGTTAGCATAGCCGGGTAGAGCAGCTGGCATTTTACTCTTTTGTTGTACAAGAATGTGCATATTTTACTGAATTCCTTCCTTCTCTTACATACATCAGCAGAGTAGTCTCCGAAGATTAGCAGTCTGTTGCCTTGGTATTGTAGTGGGTGTTTTTGGTCTCTGAAAGCCTTCAGTATTTCCTCTTTGTGCTTGTAGTCGAGAGATACTTGACTATCACCTGTCTGGCTCTTGGTGGGGGTCTATTACTTGAATTTTGTCCTTCCCCTTTGTTCACCTCCTGTTGCCTCAGTGGTCCCACTCTGTGGGCCCTCTCTACTCTAAACTTTGCTTTTATGCCTAGGGCCTGTGGTAGCTCCTGCTCACATATGCTGTCTAGCTGTCCCAAAGATACCGATTCTGGCAGCCCCACAATACGCAGGTTGTTGCGTCTTGATTTGTTTTCCAGATCTTCTGCCTTATCTTTCAAATATTCATTGGATTTCACTAGGTTTGCAATTTTCTCCTTCATGCTCTGAATTACATCCTCAGAATCAGAAATTCTTTGTTCTGTGTCTGTTAGTCTATTTGCGTGGTCGTTTAACTGCTTTTGTAAAGTGGCCAGTGAATTTTGTTTAGCTGCCTCAATGGCCACTTTGATTTCATTAGACAGATGGGATGCCACTTCTATTGCCAGTTTTTTATAATCCACATTGAACTCTTGCGGTTGCTCATTATGACCTGTAGGTGGTGCTATTGCCTTAGATTTTCTTGTCTGTGCTGATCCGCTCTCTCCTTCTCCCAGTGACTTTGCAGATTGTAGTAGCTTTGTGCTTGCACATTTTTTGTTTTCTTTAAAAGGGGTATTAATGATTTTATTCAACTTTTGGGAAGATTGGCCAGATCTGTTCCCCCTACACTGCTGTCCTGCATTTTCCTCCTGCCCTCCTAGTCCTCCATGCACCCCTTCAGCACCGCCTTCTTCTTCCTCTCTCTCTCTTCTCCTTCCTCTCTCTTCTCCTTCCTCTCTCTCTTCTCCTTCCTCTCTCTCTTCTCCTTCTATGTCTCCTTCATCTTCCCATTGCGATCCTCCCTCTTCTGACTCCTGCATCCACTTCTCTGCAGCATCAGTGATCTCTGCCTCCTCGTTTATATCCTCCATTTCTCTCCCTCTCCGGCCCAGCGTTACCGTTTTTCTTGCCTTGTTTTCTGGCTCCTCCCCCAGCAGGTTCGCTGGCGCCATGTTTATCTCCTCCATGCCCTGCAGCCCTTCAGCATCGCCGCTCCTCCAGGATCCCTCTCCACAGCTGGCACTCCGTAGCAGGTACCGCTCCATGCCTGCCGTCCTCCTGGTCCCCGCTGTTACTTGCGGTGCGGCCACGTGAACCGGGAGCTTTATTCTGACTGATTCCACGGGGGATGGCGGGGCTTCTTCTTTATGCCTCCACCTCAGCCAGGACCGGATCCGGAAGTGGTATTTTCCATTTTATGTTCGTATTAGGGAGGTTTGTACTATGCTGACGTTTTATGGGGTTTGTAAATAATACCCACTAATTATTCCAAGAAAATCTATGCTAGAAAAGTCAAATACTGCTCCTTCCCATCCGAGATCCGCCGTGTACTTTTTTCCTTTCACTCTGGTGAAAATTGAAAAATTTGGGCACAAGTAACATTTTAGGAAAAGAGAAGTTTTTTATTTCATCGGCCTTTGTTATAAAATTCTTTGTAGCACCTGTGGGTTCAATGTGTACACCACACTCCTAGATGAATTCCTTGAGGAGTATATTTTCAGAAAGGGGTCACTTGTGGGGGGTTTCTGTGTTGGCAGTTCGGGGACTCTTTATATAAGAACTCACATCCGCAATCTGTTCCAGCCAAAATTATGCTTCAAAGGCTGGAATTACACTTGGTGTGTGACTTGCACGAAGATCTCATCGCACTGGCTCTACTGCCGGGAGCATGTCAGCTAAATAGAAATACATGAAGCTGACGCACTCCTGCCAGGAGAGCCACTGACCAGTCCCAGCAGTGTGATGCGATCCTCACACGCAAGTGTGACTCCAGCCAAAAGTCCATTACCGCTCCTTCCCTTCCAAACCCTAGTGTGAACCCAAACAGTATTTTCTGATCAATTGGGGATCCGTTTTCCCTATTAGTCCTTGTGAAAATGAAAAATTTCAGGCTAAAGCAACATTATAACAAACAAAATCTGAAATTTTTTAATTTTTCTTTACAATTTGTAACAATTCCTGTGAAGTTCCTACAGAGTTTACATGCTTGAGTGCTGCCATTTTTAAAAATGTGTTATTTTTCTATTTTCCAACATAGTCTCATTACAAGCACCTCAGATATTAAGTGGTCCTTTACTTGAAATAAATAAGTTTCTGCTAAACTCTTAAGCCTTTTATTATCCTAGAAAAGCATTTAAAAAAATCATGCCATATATGAAGTTATTTATTAAATATTTTGTGTATTTTAATAGGTTGCCTTTAGGAGAACCTGTCTCCAGATTTGGCCCCTATAAACTACAGCCACCACCAGTAGCTCTTATATACAGCATTCTAGAATACTGTATATAAGAGCCCAGGCCGCTTTGTATAACATAAAAAATCTTCATTTATTACTCACCTAGGTCCGATGGGTGTCGCTGCTCTCGATCTGTTGCCTCCTCTCTTTTTGCAATCGCAGTCCTCCTTCCCAGCTCCATGCAGCATCCTACATCATCCATTGTGCTCCTCCGTAGGTGCACTTTTCTGCCCTGCTGAGGACAGTGCAAAGTATAGTAGTGCGCAGGCGTGGGGAAAAGTTAGACTGTCCATGCATGCACACTGAAATACTTTGATCTGCCCTCAGGACAGAGAGAAATGCGTGAGCGCAGGAACAATGCAGGACACTGTGTGGATGACGTAGGACGCATCATCCACACACAGCTGGGAAGGAGGACGGCGATGGAACAAAGAGATCTATAATTATTCTATCTTTGCTGAAAGACTCATGTGGGGCTTGTTTTTTGCGGGATTGACGTTTTTATTGGTACCATTTTTGAGCACATAATATATTTATCCTTTTTTTATTTTTTTTTTATTTTATACCAATGACCATGTGGTAAAAGTGACAAGAGTTTTATTCTTCAGGTCAGTACGGTTACAGTGATACCACACTTATAGGATTGTTTTTTTGTCTTGCCACATTTACACAATAATAATTGTATCTAAAAAGTATTGTTTTTGCATCACTGTATTCGGAGAGCTACAGCTTTTTTATTTTTCCGCTGATTGAGCTGTGTCGCATCTTGTTTTTTGTGGGACAAGATGATGTTTTTAGCTATGCCATATTTATTTAGATACATCTTTTTGATCACGTTTTATTGCACTTTTATTTTGGAGGTATGATGAACTATCAATTCTTGCCACTTTTTTTTTTGCTAGTGAACAGCTAGTGGCCTAATATCAGGATCTAGTGGTTCTTGATCTGAGGTCTATTGTCAGTTTGAAAAAAATTGAAATTTTGGAAATGGCTTCTAATATCTATGTATATTTAATAAAGAAATGTTGTAATGTTATGTATTTCAAGGTTATTTTATTTGAAATTAATAATTGGTTTTAATGTTGGCAGATGATGGTGACAGAAGATCACAGGGATATCTGATATCTTCAAGTTTTAAATCCAATGACCTTGATATCACGCAAGATACAATACAAGTGTATTCCATTATTCCAGATATACCATCCTCCCATTACAGCAAAGATCTATCATCTGATCCTGTTAAACATGTCCAATCGTCTAATTCATCACAGACTAGTAAGGAAACGAAGCATCACAAAAGGAGTGTTCAAAGCCAAAATGATCTAGCAGAAAATAAGCCACTTTCATGTTCAGAATATGGAAAAAGCTTTTCTTCAAAGTATGAAAAAATTGACACAAAGGATAAAAAATTTCCATGTTCAAAGTGTGAGAAAAAGTTTACTCAGAAATGGAAGCTTGTACAGCATGAGAGACTGCATGCAGGGGAAAAACCATATTCATGCCCAGAATGTGGGAAAAGTTTTAAACACGTATCAAGTTTGTATGTCCATAAGAAAATTCACACAGCGGGGAAGCCATACTCCTGTTCTGAATGTGGAAAATGTTTTGCTGCAAAAGCATGGCTTGTGATTCATCATAGAACACACACAGGGGAAAAGCCATATTTATGTTCAGAATGCGGGAAGTGTTATACACAGAAATCAGCTCTTAAAGAACATAAACTAATTCACACAGGGGAGAAGCCACATGCATGTTCAGTATGTGGGAAATGTTTTTCAAAGAAATCAGTTCTTGTTCGACATAAAATAATTCACACAGAGAAGAAGCCACATGCATGTTCAGAATATGGGAAATGTTTTACACCTAAATCAGCTCTTGATGAACATAAAATAATTCACACTGGGGAGAAGCCACATGCATGTTCAGAATGTGCGAAATGTTTTTTAAGGAAATCAGATCTTGTTCGACATAAAAAAATTCACACAGGGGAGAAGCCATATTCATGTTCAGAATGTGGGAAATGTTTTTCAAAGAAATCAGCTCTTAATGAACATGAAATAATACACACAGGGGAGAAGTCACATGCATGTTCAGAATGTGGGAAATGTTTTACACCTAAATCAGCTCTTGATAAACATAAAATAATTCACACTGGGGAGAAGCCACATGCATGTTCAGAATGTGCGAAATGTTTTTTAAGGAAATCAGATCTTGTTCGGCATATAAAAATTCACACAGGGGAGAAGCCATATTCATGTTCAGAATGTGGGAAATGTTTTATATTAAAAGCACATCTTGTTAATCATAAATTAGTTCACGCAGGGGAGAAGCCACATGCATGTTCAGAATGTGGGAAATGTTTTACACACAAATCACATCTTGTTCGACATAAAAGAATTCACACAGGGGAGAAGCCACATGCATGTTCAGAATGTGGGAAATGTTTCTCAAGGAAATTAAGTCTTGTTTACCATCAAATAACTCACACACAGGTGAAATCGTATTCATGTTTAGAATGTGGAAATAGTTTTACAAATATATCAGATCTTGTTACACATAATAGAACTCACACAGGCAACAAGCCTTTATCGTACTAGAAGGTCAGACATTTTGTACTTGAACAACACATTTTGTTGCTCAAATTAAAAAAACAAAAAACACATGGAAAGGTGCAAATTGTACAAGAAGACGTAACAGAGACTGTCAACATAAAGTCAAATAAGCAAAAAAGAAAGGGAAAGCAATTTGGAGCTTAACCCCCTTCTCCCCCTGGCAATTTTCCATTTTCGATTTTTTTTTTTTTTTTTTTTTTTTTTTTTTTTTTTTTTTTTTTTTTCCTCACCTTCTTCAAAGAGTCATCATTTTTCCATTAATATAGCCGTATAAAAACTTAATTTTTGCAGGACGAGTTGTATTTTTGAATAACACTATTCATTCTGCTCCATATTGTAGTGAAGAACGGGAGAAAATTCCAAGTGCAGTGAAATTGCAAAAAAACAAGTGAAATTTTTTGTTTACCATGTATATGGCAAAACTGACCTGGCACAGTACGAATTCATAGATACCAACCATGTATAGATTTATTTTTATCTAAGTGTTTGAAAAAAAATTCAGAAGTTTGTAAGAAAATTTTTAAAAAATTGCTCTTTTGTGCCGTTTTCTGAGACCTGTAGCATTCTCATTTTTCCGGATCTTGGGCTCAGTGATTGCTTATTTTTTGAGCTGGCATTTTTAATTATACCATTTTTGCTTAGATGTGATGTTTTGATCGTCTGTTAATGTATTTTAATAGGCGAGAGAAGCTGTGGAAAGATTAGGCGCAAATAGGGTCTTACCTGGTAAAACAAGCGGGGGTGAGTGTTAGCAGGAACACTCACCTGGTCTGGTTGTGCCAGTCACAACCCCTTTTAGAGCATGGAAATAACATGGAAGGCAGCGGTCCCGCAGCGATGAAACAAATTAGAAGGCAGGAGAAAAGCAGGTTTAAATACCGCGCCAAACCACAGGAGTCCAGATGTTGTTGGTAAATCCCTTTTTTATTTTCTCAGGTCTACGCATTTCAGGGACATATCCTTCCCCTTTCTCAGGACCATGTACAGAGAATACTATCTACTAACACCATCTGGACTCCTGTGGTTTGGCGTGGTATTTACCGTATTTTTCGGACCATAAGACGCACTTTTTTCCCCCCAAATGTTGGGGGAAAGTTGGGGGTGCGTCTTATGGTCTGACTGAGGCTGCGGGGAATGAGGTGCTGCGGTGGAGCGGGTCATCGGGGGCACGAGCAGGCTGTAGCAGCCTGCTGTGACCACGTGGGCCCGCTCATTACATATGCACGCCCATCCTCCCGCCCATTTCTCAGCGCAGAAGCCAGCGCTGACAGGTGGGCGGGAGGACGAGCGGGGACGCGCGCATAGTAAACAGCCGGCCCGCATGATCACCCCTAGCAACTACAGCCTGGAGTGATCATGTGCGGCTGTATTCACTGCCCCCCGCGCGTCATCATCATAGCGGGGTGCAGTGAATCAGTACACTCACCCATCCCCGTGTGTGGAGCCGTCCCCCTGCAGCACGCGATGTCTTCCTGTCTGTGCCGGTCACCTGATCTGAGCTGATCGGCACAGACAGGAAGACATCACGTGCTGCAGGGGAACGGCTACACACACACACACACGTCAGTGGTGCAGAGAGGAAGATGATCAGTGCTGGAGGGAGTGAGGAACAGGTGAGTATAAACGTTTTGGGTTTTTTTCTCTGTGCTATAGGATACAGGCCATATACCAGGATGGTATATGAGCACGATGGGGGCATATAGCAGGATGGGAGTATATGAGGAGGATGGATGGGGGGTATATGAACAGGATGGGAGTATATGAGCAGGATGGGAGTATATGAGCAGGATGGGATTATATGAGCAGGATGGATGGGGGGGTTATATGAACAGGATGGGCGGTATATGAACAGGATGGGGGGTATATGAACAGGATGGGGGTATATGAGCAGGATGGATGGGTATATCAATAGGATGGGGGTATATGAACAGGATGGGGGAATATGAGCAGGATGGGGATTTATAGCAGGATCATATACAAGGCAGGAGGATCATTACCAGGATGGCGTACCTTAGTAGAGAATTTGGGGACATTACCCCCCCATAGCAGTGTCAGCAGCAGATCCTCACCCCATAACAGTGTGTCATGACCACATTTTTTTGCTTAAAGTTTTATTTTCCTATTTTCCTCCTCTAAAACCAGGTTGCGTCTTATAGTCCGGTGCATCTTATAGTCCGAAAAATACGGTAAACCTGCTTTTCTCCTGCCTTTAATGCATTTTAATACTATGTTGAGGTGCCCAAAAAAAGTAATTTTGGCGTTTGCCATTTTTATCTTGCTACGCCCTTTACAAATCAGATTAATTTTATATTTTGATAGATTGGGCATTTCTGAACGCAGCAATACCAAATATGGGTTGGGGGTTTTTTTGTTTTTTTTTTTTATTCTCAATGGAGCAAAAGGGGGGTGATTTGAACTTTTAAGGGGTTTTTTTTAACCCCTTCACGACCGGCCGATTTTACGCTTTACATGTTTTGGTTGTTTTTTTGCCATTCTTCTTCGGAGAGACGTAACTTTTTTATTTTTCAGTTAATATGGCCATGTGAGGGATCTTCTTTAGCAGAACGAGCTGTACTTTTAAATGAAACCATGAGTTTTACCATATAGTGTACTGGAAAACGGCAAAAAATTCCAAATGCGGAAATATTTGCAAAAAAAAGTGCACTATTGTTTTTGAGAGATTTTATTCACTGTGTTCACTATATGGTAAAACTGATGTGTCGGTGTGATGCCTGAGGTCGGTGCGAGTTCGTAGACGCCAAACATTAATAGGTTTACTTTTATCTAAGGGGTTAAAAAAAAATCAGAAGTTCGTCCGAAAAAGTGGTGTACATTTTGCACCATTTTCCGTGACCCGTAGTGTTCTCATCTTTTGGGATCTATGGCTCAGTGATGGCTTATTTTTTGCATTTCGAGCAGACTATTTTAACGGTACCATTTTTGCGCAGATGCTACTTTTTGATCGCCTGTTATTGCATTTTGTGCACAATTTTGGGTGACCAAAAAACTTAATTTTGGCATTTGGATGTTTTTTTACCGCTACGCCGTTTACCGATGAGATTAATTGATTTTATATTTTCATAGATCGGGCTTTTCTGAATGAGGCGATACCAAATGCGTGTATTTTTTTATTTTTTTTAACCCTTTCATTTTCAATGGGGCAAATGGGGAGGTGATTTGAAGTTTTAGGTCTTTTTATGGTTTTTGTTTTTTAAACTTTTTTTTTAACTTTTTTATTTTTATTTCACTAAACCCCGTAGGTGGCTATAACGATCAGCAGTCTGATCGCTCATTCATTTCTCCCAATCAGAGCAACATCGCTCAGACCGGGAGAAATGATCATCTCTTGTAACAGCCAGCACTCGGCTGGTTCTTACAGGACTTTAGTCATGTGAGCACAGGATTCATCACATGATCCTATGCTACCATGACAATCACCGGATCCACGTGATCATGTCATGTGACTTCTGGTATTGGCCTGTAAGTACGGTTCGCCGTTATCAAGGCGCTGTCTCATATTAACAGCTCCATTTAAGGGATTAAAAGGCATGGGCGGATAGCGATTCTGCTCGTGCCTGGCAGGCACACGTCAGCTGTACAAATAAGCTGATATGTGCTCTGATTCACAATATGTAATATCACTAGGACGTAATATTACTGCATGTGGTCATTAAGGGGTTAAAAATAATTTTTAAACTTTTGTTTTACTTGTGTTTTTTTTGTTTTTTTTTAAAGTGATTTTCTAATTCCCTTAGTGGACTTTATGACTGCGCTGGCTGATTGCTTCAGCATCGCTCTGATCAGGAGAAATGCTGTGTTCCTGTGTATGTCGACGCTCTGTAGGCATTTACAGAAAGTGAGTCGTGACAGGGGTCATCATCTGACCTTGCTCTGTCATGACATCCCACTGGAGCCCAGTGATCGAGTCACTTGGCATCATTGGTCAGATAAGTTAATATCATAACAATCCTGATGAACCCGTTTTAGGGGGAAACGTGTTGAGTGATGTAAATTACTTATAAGTGTAATATGTTTGAGGACGTACACGTCACAGGAGCAGTAAGAGTGTATGATTCAACCACAACTTTTAGTCCTGATTGCTTTGGCACATTAGATGTCTTTCTCTATATACAAGTGCATCTTAATAAATTAACTTTTTAATGGTAGTCTAATTTATTTCAGTAATTTTAATATAAAAAGGGAAACATATATTATATAGTCATTACACAAAGTGATCTATTCCTATTTATTATGTAGAGTCATTACACACTAAGACCAGCTAAAAAAATGTTAAACTCAGAAATATTGGCGCCTACTGAAAAGTCTGAAAATAATTACTTGTGAATATTGTCTTTTTGCGAAAAAATATATTTTATATTGTACATTATATATATATCATGCCATAATAATTTTTGATTATCACAATTGTGGTTATTGAAAATGTTTGATATGTTGGAGTATAGGTCTTTTCTATGTATCCTGTTTTGTAAAATAGTGTTTTTCTATATATTCTGGTTTGCTCTATCCATTTGAAATTTTCTCCAGCACAGCATGTGAAATCAATTGATGGGTATTGATTTTCCGACTTGGGTGTTTCCTTTTTTTTTTTTTTAAATGCTTGTTCATTCCTGTTTTGGGTATATTCAGTGAGCTAGGGCATCCGCCTGAAACGTGTATGAATAGTTACTATATTTTTCGGACTATAAGAAGCACTTTTTTCCCCCCAAATGTTGGGGGAAAGTGGGGGGTGCGTCTTATAGTCTGAACGTAGGGCTGCGGGGAATGAGGGTGCTGCGGTGGAGCGGGTCATTGACGGCACAAGCAGGCTGTAGCAGCCTGCCGTGACCATGTGGACCCGCTCATTTAATATGCACGCCCATCATCCCGCCTATCATCTCTCAGCGCTGAAGCTGATGCTGACAGGTCGGCGGGGGGATGGGCGGGGAATGCACGCATATTAAACAGCCTGCCCGCATGATCACCCCTGGCAACTACAGCCTGGAGTGATCATGTGCGGCTACATTCACTGCCCCCTGCGCATCATCATCAGCGCGGGGTGCAGTTAATCAGTATAACTCACCGGCCATGATTCCTGCAGCACCGCGATGTCCTCCTGTCTGTGCCGGCGGCGGCTGTGTGGAGACTAGCGGTGCGCACAGCGATGACGTCATCACTGTGTGCACGTGTCCACATGCAGCCGCCGCCGGCACAGAGAGGAGGACATTGCGGTGCTGCATTGATCGTGGCTGGCTTCGCACTCCAGCACTGCTGCTGACACAGACGGAGGAGCGATGCTGCAGGGAGTGAGGTAAGGTGAGTATGAACGTTTATTTAATTTTTTTTTTATGTGCCACAGGATGTGGGCCGTATACCAGGATGGGGGCGTATAGCAGGATGAGGGTATATGAGCAGGATGGGGTCATATGCCAGGATCGGGGTATATAGCAGGATGCGGCCATATGCCAGTATATAGCAGGATGTGGCCATATGCCAGGATGACGGTATATAGCAGGATGGGGACTATACCAGGATAAGGGACATGTACTGTATATACAAGGCAGGAGGATCATTACCAGGCTGGGGTAGCTTAGTAGAGAATTTGGGGACATTACCCCCATAACAGTATCAGCAGCAGATCCTCGCCCCATAACAGTGTGTCATGACCACATTTTTTGCTTAAAATTTTATTTTCCGCCTCTAAAACCAGGGTGCGTCTTATAGTCCGCAAAATACGGTATATTCCGCCCTACCCATATTTTATGGATTAAATAAAGCAAGAAATTTTATCTATGGAGGACCCGGATTTCTTGATTTTTCCTTTGCTATATTACCGCTGGTCTGTGGTGAAGAAGTGGGCTCTGTCTAATAATATACCACAGAAGGATATTACCTGCACTTGGTGAGCATTCATCACTTTTTTTTTTTTTCCTGAACTGGTTTGACCCCAATATGAATCCCAGCGTGAATACTACAATTCAATTTATTATATTCCTGTGGTGGTGAATTTTTGTATCCATTTTCTCCTCCAAAATCTATTAATTGTGCTTCCCTATGGAACACAGATTGAGCTGTTTAACTGAAATGTTTGGGGCTGTAACAGAAGATCCCACTGTTATGGCAGATTTGGAAGATTTATTCCATAAATTAGGCCGGGGCCAAACGGGGAGTAATGCGATCCTCGCGTGACATTTGGCTCACGCTAGCAGCACAGCGGGAGTCAAGTGTCACTGTGACTAAGGTCCGATCATGCGATCGGACCTCAGCTGCAGGGGACGGGCCAGAGCTGAAGAGGGGCGGGCAGGCCAGCACAGTGGAGGAGAGGGAGGGATTTATCTCCATCTCTCCTCCGTAGCCGGTTATTGCCATTCTCGCCCTGCACTCGCGGTACTGCGAGTGCAGTGCGATCTTTCTCTCGCCCCATAGACTTGAATGGGTGCGAAAGAAAGTGTCTCTCATTACAATCAGCATGCTGCAATTGGTTTCTCGGTCCGATTGGGGCTGAGAGAATAATCTCTCATGGGTGCTGGAACATAGGTTAATATTGGTCCGAGTGGAATGCGATGTTTTATCGCATTCCACTCAGTCCGATTTTCATGCCGTGTGGCTTAGGCCTTAGAGAAAATATCTAAGCAAGAACTTTGCTCATGGTGAGACAGAAACATCTTAAACACTTATGGAAGTCCATAAAGTAGAAACCCACGGCATACACCATGCAAGATCCAGAAAGTGCTTGTATTCCATATAGCGTGCAGGTAAAACAGCGGGGAAGAAAGATCCGGGTGCAGGCCCCCAAGGACGATGGCCATTTCACATCTTGTGTGCTTCTACGGGTCCAATTGGACCCGTAGAAGCACACAAGATGTGAAATGGCCGTCGTCCTTGGGGGCCTGCACCCGGCTCTCTCTTCCCCGCTGTTTTACCTGCACGCTATATGGAATACAAGCACTTTCTGGATCTTGCATGGTGTATGCCGTGGGTTTCTACTTTATGGACTTCTGTTCTGGATATCTCCTCGTCCACGTGCACCCATTACCATTTCTTCTAAAAGGAGGACTGAGGCGGCTGTTCTAAGGTCTTTGGTATAAGGTATTGCACGGTTCAATGCGGAACCGTTTGTTTATTACATTGATCTTAAACACTTATGTTGAGAGGAATATGATTCCGAGAGGATTGCGTCTAAAAAAAAAAGATACCAACATATATCTTCTCTGATACATTTCTCAGCAAGTGGAATAATATCTTATCTGATTGTTTCAAAAATTTAATGTGTCTAATAATAAAACAGGTGAGATTGGATGTGTTTAAAAACAGATATGGATAATATAAAAATCTAGCTCAAATATAAAGAGAACACTGGACTATAAAAAAAATTGGATGAAAAATTATTACAGAGTTTGGAGAAAATGGAGGAGGATAATATCATGCAATTAAAAAAGAGGAAGTTTAACAGAGATTGCTTAGATTACAAATTGGAGAGTGTACCAGTGGAAAAGAAAAACACATCGATATGTTAAAAAATAAACTAGATATGAAATAAGAGAATTCCTTTTCAAAATAAGTAACTTTCTCCACCAGTGAAGGGAAAGCCTCTGAATCAGCTGGAGAGATTGCTACTGATGGGGACTATTGTGCTCGGAGCAGCAGTGTTTCCACCAGGTCAAAAAATGCCAGAGGAGGAGGAGGCGGCCAAAAAAAAAAAAAACAAAATTTCAACGAGATGTATAATCCATCGAGACACTCCAGAAGAAACAAACAATAGATTTCTCTCAGGATGATGGACATTCAACAGTTGTGGTTTTAACACCGACCATATTATCAGAGCATGAAATAAGAATAAGGGTATGAACTTTGTTCCTTGCCAGGACTTTGATTTATTCCAGACCCTATTGGACGTAAACAAGTTCTCACGTTTATTGAATGTCAAGAGACCTTTTTTTGAAGAGGACTGACATGGGACTTCTGTGGAGGATACAAGTATGTGCAGTGAGTCTTCTTTTCAGGAATTTACGTTCCAAGAATATACCAGACTTGCTCTTGAAGGTCTATGTTATGGTATGAAAACACCCATGAAGGTGACATTGAGCTAGACAAACCCAATTACTGTGTATCTAACCCTTATTATCCTAGGGAATCCAGGAGTGATGTATTATCTACATTTCAGAATATGGTGGAAAGAGATCTAAAAGAACTTTACAATAGTTCCAAAAACTTACAGCATAAAAAATATAATTTGTTAGAAGATGAGTGGAAAGCCATCTCTTCTTTAAGTAAAAATACTAATCTTGTCATAAAAAAATCTGACAAGGCAGAATGCATAGTAGTCCTAGATTCCAGTCCATATGAGAAACAGGTATATGAAATATTAAATGATAGAGATACATATATACCAATAAGTTCTGATCCTACTGACAATTTCAAAGAAATTCTCAACAAGTTAGTAGAAGGTGAGATAATGGGTTTTTACAATAAAACTAAAAGATCTATTTTCTACAATATTCTACAATCCCAATCTTCCATGGTCTTCCCAAGACACACAAAGGAATTTTCCCCCCACTATTGGGCCCCATTATCTCTAATATAGGTTCTCTCAGTGAGGGGTTCAGTAGGTGGATTGATTACCACCTCCAGCCCCTCATTGGGAGAACCCCAGGTTATTTGAAAGTTACCAGGGTTGTAGAGAATATTCAATGGAACAGTCATATGCAGTTCCTTTCCTGTGATGTCAATAATTTATTTTCTAGTATACCACATGATTTAGCAATCACGGCCATCACACATCATCTACAAAACTATAGTGCCTTTACAACCCCTGGCAAAAAAATTATGGAATCTCCTGGCTCTGAGGATGTTCATTCTGTTTTTTATTTTTGTTTAAAAAAAGCAGATCACAGACATGACACAAAACTAAAGTAATTTATTTTGTTTTAATGTTTTGTTTATTAAGGCAAAAAAAGAGAATACATAGTCAACAGAAGACGCAGACTTAACTAATATTGTTACGATTGTTACAATTGTTACAAAGGCTTCCCTTATGTCTCCATGACACTTAGCACCTGTACAAAATCTGACCTAAGCCAGACATCATTAGGCTTATCCAACAGGCAATAGGGAAGATCAATCTAAGGGGTGCTTCACACACAGCGAGCTCGCTGCCGAGATCGCTGCTGAGTCACGCTTTTTGTGACGCAGCAGTGACCTCATTAGCGATCTCGCTGTGTGTGACACTGAGCAGCGATCTGGCCCCTGCTGCGAGATCGCTGCTCGTTACACACAGCCCTGGTTCGTTTTCTTCAAAGCCGCTCTCCCGCTGTGACACACAGATAGCTGTGTGTGACAGCGAGAGAGCGACAAATGAAGCGAGCAGGGAGCAGGAGCCGGCGTCTGACAGCTGAGGTAAGCTTGTAACCAAGATAAACATCGGGTAACCAAGGTGGTTACCCGATATTTACCTTAGTTACCAGCCTCCGCAGCTCTCACGCTGCCTGTGCTGCCGGCTCCGGCTCTCTGCACATGTAGCTGCTGTACACATCGGGTTAATTAACCCGATGTGTACAGCAGCTAGGAGAGCAAGGAGCCAGCACTAAGTAGTGTGCGCGGCTCCTTGCTCTCTGCACATGTAGCTGCATTACACATCGGGTTAATTAACCCGATGTGTACAGCAGCTAGGAGAGCAAGGAGCCAGCACTCAGTGTGCGCGGCTCCCTGCTCTCTGCACACACAGCTAAGCGGTGTGCGCTGGTAACTAATGTAAACATCGGGTAACCATACCCGATGTTTACCTTAGTTACCAGTCTCCGCAGCTTCCAGACGGCGGCTCCGTGCAAGCGCAGCGTCGCTTGCACGTCGCTGCTGGCTGGGGGCTGTTCACTGGTCGCTGGTGAGATCTGCCTGTTTGACAGCTCACCAGCGACCATGTAGCGATGCAGCAGCGATCCTGACCAGGTCAGATCGCTGGTCGGATCGCTGCTGCATCGCTAAGTGAGAAGGTACCCTAAGTTGTCAGCCTGGTTTCTGGATTAACATGAAACAGTTTTCTAATCTTGAGTAACAAAGGAACTAGGAAAAGAAGAGAAGAGGGGGGGGATAGCTTGAGTAAAGGTAAGCGAGGTTGTTTCACTTGAAGTTCAGATAAAAGAGTCGAGTCAGCAATCTCAGGAAGCGATTAGAGAGAGGGGATAGAAGAGACAGGAAGAAGGGAAGAGAATTTGGTCATAGGTCTAATCCTACCGTGGACATAATGATCTGCAGGCCATCATTCAACTTGCTAGTGGGAGGGTGAGGCGGCCTGAAGTACACTATGTTGCCTACTGTGAGGTGACAACTAGAAATTGGGGTTTAGACTTATAGGTCTGCCATGCGTTCCATACCTGGAGGAAAGAGAGCATATTTTGACTAGACAGGGCTGAAAGTTCTTCAACATGGTATAATTGATCAATTTTCAGCACAAGCTGCGTGAGAGAGGGAATTTTCGTTGTGCGCCACAGTTGAGCAATAAGAAGTTTACAAGCTGAGCCCACAAATGAAGCTAGTTTCGAAGTAGCTTTATCTTTGGGCCACATTGGGAAGTTCAGAAGCAAATTTCTAGGGTCCAGAACCCCCTTTTTGCCTGTGAGGTCAAATATTAACTGTGATGCTGTCCGCCAAAAGGTCTGGACCATCGGACATGTCCACCACACGTGCAGATATGTTCCCTTGTCCCTCTCGCAGCGCCAGCATTGATCTGAGATGGAGGAACTCCACGTACTAGACGAGGTGGGGACAATGTACCATCTCGTAATCACTTTGAAAGAATTCTCCTGAACTCTCACACAACACGACGGACCGTGTGAGGTGCTATAAATTTGGCTCGTTTGTGAATCAGAAAATGTAGTTTTCAGGTCCCTTTCCCATTTTAGTATATATGCTCTCTTCACCACCAGTTTTTTTGTGAGCAGAGTATGGTATAGATTAGAAAGAATTTTCCTGGGGGCCCGGGTTTGCATGCAGTAAGATTCAAATGTAGTTAGAGGTCTGTCGAGATGGGTATGGGGTAATAATGGGTGGATCACATGTTTTAATTTCGTATGATGGAGAAATGTGAGCTTAGAGAGGAGGGGATTCGTACACATCTCTTGTTTAGATATCAAAGAGCCATCTACCAAAAGATCAGCCACCGGAACAGTTACGTTGGTCAGGAATGTGGACTTCGAGGACGCGGCTTGGTTTACATCGGCGTCTAGTATGTCGGAAACTAGGGTTAGGGGGGAGAGAGGTGGAGCCAACATCTCCCTATTTTCCTTCCATTTTTGCAAAAGAGTTCTCGTTAGTTCATTCGTAAGGGTTCTTTTATCTTTCCGGTTAGGGGGGGAAAGTAACATAGCTCGCAGAGAGGAGGGGGCTAGGTATTCTTCTATAGATATCCACAGTTTACTCGGTGGGTTTCTGATCCAGTCCACCGTTCTGGAGAGGACGGCGGCTTGGTAATATAGCGATATATTGGGTAATCCCATGCCCCCTTTATCTTTTGGAAGGTTCAATGTGTGGAAGTTGATTCTCAGTTTAAGTTTGTTCCAGACGTAGTTGGAGATTAAAGAATTACATTGAGAGAGAAATGCTGTGGGAATTGGTATGGGCAACATTTGAAATAGGTATATAAACTTTGGGAGTATAATGCTTTTAATTAAGTTTTTCCGGCCCATCCACGTAAGAAAGGGAGCCTTCCACGCGGATATTTGTGCGGTAAGATTAGGGAGAAGGGGCTTGTAATTGAGATCAAACAAGGACTTGAAGGTTTTCCCTAGCTTGATGCCTAGGTATGTTATGTGGCTATTTGGCCATCGAAAAGGAAACGAGTTTTGGAGAGATTTAGTAACTTTACTGGTGATATTAATGCTTAATGCTTCTGATTTAGATAGGTTAATTTTGAAGTTAGACCAGTGGCCATATTCCTCTAATAATTTCATAAAGGCAGGGAAACCCCTCTCCGGTCTAGACATCACCACCAACAAGTCATCGGCAAAAGCGGCGGACTTATGGTGAATTCCCTGCAGGGTGAACCCCTCAATTTCCCGGTCTTGCTGAATGGCATATAGCAGTGGCTCCATGACCAAGACAAAGAGTAGGGGGGATAAGGGGCATCCCTGCCTTGTGCCATTTTTAATGTCAAGGGGGTCGGTAAGAGTATTGTTTATCTTAATCCTGGCCATGGGGGACGTGTACATCTGTAGAATTGCGCGTATGGCATTAGGAGGAAAATGGAAAGCCTCCAGCGTTCCCTGCAAGAAGGTCCAGTCCACCCTATCAAACGCCTTCTCGGCGTCCGTTCCCAGCAGCACCAGAGGCAGCTTATGGATCCTGGCGTGTTGCATTAAATTTATTATTCTTAGCGCGTTATCCTTCCCCTCTCTACCCCTAACAAAACCAGATTGTTCTGGAGAGATGAGATCAGGAAGGATATCCGCCACTCGGTTAGCAATTAAGCTAGCATATATCTTTAGATCCACATTCAGGAGTGAGATGGGCCTGTAGTTTCCACAACACTCCGGATCTTTCCCGTCTTTGTGTATTAATGAAATATGCGCCTCCAGTGCTTGCTTGGGTATGGGGTCGCCGAGTAGCAGAGCGTTGCATGATGCCAGAAGGTGATCCCCCAGAATGTCAAAGAATTTTTTATAATAGATGATGGGAAGGCCATCTGGACCTGGTGCCTTTCCCACGGGGCTTCTGGACAGGATGGACTGAACCTCAGCTCGGGAGAACGTTTTTTCCAGGGACGCCTGTTGTAATTTGGAAAGCTTCGGAAGATTTAATTTAGCTAAGTAGCTTTGTATACCGCATTTCCTCTTGTCTTTCTCCGTTGCCGACTCTTCCGGACGAATTTGATATAAATTTTTATAGAATCGAAGGAATTCGTCCGAGATTTGGGAATAGTCTTGCGTACGTTGGCCCTGAGCGGTTTTAATTACATGTATAAAAGTGCGAGCTTGTCTTTTCTTTATCAGGGACATCATAAGTTTAGAGGCTTTATCCCCATGTAGGAACATATGGTTCCTCCATCCAAGATAAAATTTTGCCGACTGTTTATTGAGTATGTCCCTAAGTTCCACACGTTTCGCGGTCAGTTGTTCTAGTGTCTGTTGGGAAAGAGACTTCTTATGCTGAGCCTCCAGCGTGGCGATCTCAGCATACAAAGTCTGCAGAAACAATTTCCTCTGCTTGTTGAGGTGTGAGGAAATGGAAATCAACTCTCCCCTAATGACCGCCTTATGTGCTTCCCACAACATTGGAGCCGCAATATCTTGTGACTTGTTCTCTGCAATATAATTATGGAGACATTCAGATATGCGCTTCTTATTTTCTTCCGAGGAGAGAATTGATTCATTCAATCTCCATGTACGGTGAAGCCAATACGGCCTCAGGAGTGAGAAACTGACTGAGACATAAGAATGGTCAGAGTAGGGAGTTGATTGGATCTCTGTGTCTTTGACATTAGGTAGTAGATGTCTAGGTAGGAAAATGTAGTCAAGTCTGTGGTATGATTTATGAGGATTAGAGAAGAATGTATAGTCTTTGGTTGTGGGATGTTGATAACGCCAGATATCTATCAGAGAGAGGGAAAGAAGAGAGCATTTAATCCGAGATAGGTCCCTTAGAGAGAGGTGGCTTTTCTTTGCAGTGGAATCTAGTTTAGGTTCCAAAGCCACATTAAAATCACCGCAAAGTATTGGGGTACCTTCTGAAAAAGCCCGAAATTTTTTAAGTGTGGAAATCAACCAGCGGATCTGTTTGACATTTGGGGCGTGTACATTCCCTAGGGTTACTATAGAGCCGGCTAATATACCCTTGACGAAAATGAACCGTCCCTCTGGGTCAATGGCGACATCGAGTTAGGAAGGGTATATCTTTAGCAATGGCTATAGAGACCTCTCTAGAACCTTTATGTGGGGAGGGGGCATGGAACCAGGTGTTGTAGTGTGCCTTGCTAAAGTTTGGGATTTTGCCATCTCGGAAATGCGTTTCTTGAAGGAAGATCATGTCTGCATGCTTCTTATGTAGGCTATGTAGGGTCTGTGACCTTTGTATGGGGGAATTTAACGCATGTGCGTTAAGGCTTATTACCGTAAATACCTTATGATGTGATGCCATGGTAATACCTGTGGAAGGACCATCTGTTCTTTTTCCGTCGGGATGAGTGGACCAGACCTATGACCATTGGAAGAGAAGAAAAGATAAAGAGATTGGGGGGTAGAGAGAAATTCAGAGGAGAACAGGGTATTAGTATCAACATTTTCAACTATTTGAAATTCAAATAAATAAGAGTGTGCATCAAGAGGGAGCAAAAGGCGCGAAACCCCTATAATGACTTCAAGTTATAACTAGCATAAACAGTAGTGTGCAACAATAGATCCAATCGAAGGCCCCTTCATGGGGGCTCGCCTTCAGAGTTCATCTGGAGTTTCTTCGCTGCTTTGCGTCTGGATCTGTGGGTCTTTGGAGTGAGGCTATGCCATGGTGTCGGTTCTGGAAGCATTTGTAGTGTAGATGTCGAACGATGGAGTTCAATCTCCGGGTATTTCTTCAGCGTGATCCCCAAATCTTCACAAATCCGTCTTATCTCCGCAGAAGTTTTGGCTTGGTAGTGTTTTCCATTAGCAGATATAGCGATGCCAAATGGAAATAACCAGCGGTACGGAAACTGGCGTTGGCGTAACACTGTTGTGAAGGGTTGTAGCAATCTCCTTTTGGTCAGGGTGGTGGAAGCAAGGTCCTGGAAAACAGAATTTTAGACCCTTCATGACTTATAGACTCCGTTTCTCTGGCTTTTTTAATAATAAGTTCTTTAACTCGGTAATCCAGGAAGCGGCATATGACATCCCTTGGTGGATCCCCTTGTTTGGGACGGGGTCTCAATGATCTATGAGCTCTTATCAGTTCCAAAGTTGGAGCAGGGTCAGAGTCAGAGTCCAACAGATCAGAAAAGATGCCCTGTAAGGTCGGGATCAAAGCTTCATTTGCCACCGATTCTGGGAGTCCCTTTAGTCTGAGGTTGTTTCGCCTTTCTCTGTTTTCATGGTCTTCCAGGATGGCATGAATTTGATTGATGTTGTCCTCCTGTTGGCAAAGACAGGAAATGACAGTGTTGGAAGTGGAGGTTAATGTGGCTTGGGCAGCTTCCAGGGTTTCCACTCTGTGTCCAATTTGGCCGATTTCTTGTTTAATATCTGACAGTTCCCTTGCTACCGGTTCCAGCGCATTTTTGAGGATCCGTTTTATAAAAGATCTTGAGATGGGGAGATTCTTGCTGTTATCTGCACCTTCAGAGTCACTTTCGTCGTCATCCATATCTTGTACATCATTAGTAGCCATGCTTTGGGGGCTGCCTGTTTTAGAATCAGCTGTATGTAGATGTTTTTTGAGAAACTTATCGACATCAGCCTGGGTAGTGGTTTTAACTGGTCTGGGAAGAGAGCTGGCTCGAGCGTTGCCGATTTTGACCATGTTAGAGTCAGACATGTGTGGTATTATGCTTGAGAGAATGAATAGTAGGGGTTAGGCCACCCTACTCCCTCCAGACAGCACTGAGTCTAGAACATTGTACGCCCCTAGATAGGGGGCAGGAGGAAGGAAGAGAGTGTCTCTATGCTAGGGGTACTTCTGCAAGACCACTCTCTATAACGACCCCACTATGAGACTTCTCTGGTTGCCTCGGGGCCCGGGCAGGTGTGTGGAGCTGGATCCCAAAGAGACCACCTGTCCCCAGCCAAGGTGTGACAGGCCGATTGTGCGGCGACCGAGCACCCTGTTATAAGGGGGGGCACAGATCTTCCCCTCTTGATTCTTGGTTTCTCTGGGATGGAATGGGAGGGGGGGGGTCTCCTTCAACGGCGATCCGTTCCCCCTTCTTCACCCCCACCAGGCCAATTTTCAATATGAGGAGATTTAATCCGGCGTCTCCCCCTCTGCACTGGCCCCTGCAGTCCCTGCGGCCCAGCACTCAGCAAGATGGTCGGCTACTGTTCCACGCGGGGGTACAATGGAGGGGGGGGGACGCTGGGACGCCGGGCGCTCGCGGCCGGGCCTGTGTGGCCTTATGGGATGGATTCAGGGCTCACCGGGGGTGTCCGGTGCAGCTGAGGAGCGGGAGCAGGACCGGACCAAGAGGTACCGCTCACTCACCACCAGGTCTTCTCCCCCGGGTGCCGCAGACTTCACTGGAGCGCCGCTCGCAGCCGCCGCATGACCTCCAGCTCTGTCCCAGGTACTCCAAGCGGCCTCCCCAGGATCCCACGCAGCCCTCCGTCACCTCCGCTCCGGTCACGCCGACAGATCTGGTGAGTGACGGGACTCACGTTCCCCGCTGGCCGACCGCTTTGCTCCCGCAGCCTGTGAGATCCTCCGGCCCAGCGTGTTCTCCCAAAATGGCGGCGGCGCGTCTCCTGTCGCTTCACTGAGCGGCGAGTCAGCGGTACCTTGATCCGGGACGAAGGGGGGCGAGGACAGTCAGGCCCCCGGTTCCCGATTCACTCTCTTAGCTCCCGCTGGTGGTCCGTAGGCGTCCTCCGGGAGTCTGCGGTCCTCAGAGGTCACGCTTCTTGGACCCTGCCGCCTTCAACGGTCTGCCCGGTCCCAGTGTCGGAGGGCTCCTGGAGGGTGTCCCAGAGGGGCCAGATAGAAAATGAGGGTCTCTCCTCTCCTGGGGTGTTCTAGGGACGTGGATGGGGGAGCCGGACGGCTGTATTTTCCGTCTAGGAGCAGGATGTCCGATGATGGTTCAGGAGCTCCCACATCCACGCCTGCCCTCACCAGCGGCAATTTTGGATCCAACTAAAGTAATTTAAAATGGCAACTTTCCGGCTTTAAGAAACACTAAAAAAAAAAAATCATGAAAACATGCTAGCCAGTAACTGTTACTTTTCAAGACCAAACAGGGGGAAAAATTATGAAATCACTCAATTATGAGGAAAAAATGATGTAATCACCCTGTAATTTTTAATTCCCAAAACTAACACCTGCATCAAATAAGATCTGCTCATTAGTCTGCATCTAAAAAGGAGTGATCACACCTTGGAGAGCTGTTGCACGAAGTGGACTGACATTAATCATGGCTCCAATACGAGAGATGTCAATTGAAACAAAGGAAAGGATTATCAAACTGTTAAAAGAGGGTAAATCACGCAATGTTGCAAAATATGTTGGTTGTTCACAGTCAGCTGTGCTTAATATCTGAACCAAATACAAACAACATGGGAAGGTTGTTAAAGGCAGATATACTGGTAGACCAAGGAAGACATCAAAGCTTCAAGACAGGAAACTTAAAGCAATATGCCTCCAAAACATGAAATGCACAACAAAACGAACAGGAGAAAACTGGAGTCAGTGTCTATGACCGAACTGTAATGCGGGCTTCACACAGTACGATCTATCGTGTGATTGCACGAGCGATCGTACCCGCCCCCGTCATTTGTCCATCACAGGCAATTAGTTGCCCGTGTCGTACAAAGTTGTTAACCCCCCGTCACACGCACTTACCTCCCGGGCTACGGCGCTGTGGGCAGCGAACGTCCACTTCCTGAAGGGGGAGGGACGTTCGGCATCACAGCGACGTCACACGGCAGCCGGCCAATAGAAGCGGAGGGGCGGAGATGAGCGGGACGTAAATATCCCGTCCACCTCCTTCCTTACGCATTGCCGGTGGGACGCAGGTAAGCTGTGTTCGTCGTTCCCGGGGTGTCACACTGAGCGACGTGTGCTGCCACGGGAACGATGAACAACCTGACGGACGATTTTTTAAAAGTGAGCGACGTGTCAACGATGAACGAGAAGGTGAGTATTTCTGCTTGTTCACCATCGCACGTAGCTGTCACACACTACGATATATCAGACGATGCCGGATGTGCGTCACTACCGACGTGACCCCGATGACATATCGCCCGATATATCGTACCGTGTGACGCCCACATAAGAAACCGCCTTAAAGAAATGGGATTTACATACAGAAAAGCTAAACAATAAAAAGATGACTGCCTGAAGAGAACATTTCCACATTCATTGATGATTTGCGGCTGCATGTCAGGTAAAGGCAGTGGGAAAATGGCTGTCATTACATGTTCAATAAATGCCCAAGTATAGCCTATGTGTCCACGGTAGAATGTACCTGCGGATTTTTCTGCCTGAAAATCCGCGGGTGCGGATTTGCCGCGGATTTGCCGCGGATTTTTTTTTTTTCCCCATTCAAAACCAAAAATCCGCACCAAATCTGCACCAAACAATTGACATGCTGCAGATTTTTCCGGATCAAAATCCGCGGCAAATCCGCAGCGGAAAAATCCGCAGCATGGACACAGCATTTCCAAAATGCCATTGGAATGGCTTGGAAGTGCCGCTGCTGCAGATTTTCGGGAAATCCGCGGCAAATCCGCGGCAAAATCCGCGCAACATCCGCGCAAAATCCGCAGCGTGGGCACATAGCCTTACATTGTAATTTTGGACACTTTTCTTATCCCATCAATTGAAAGGATGTTTGGGGATGATAATTAGAGATGAGCGAACCGGTCGCGGTTCGGCTCGAGGTTGGTTCGCCGAACGGACCTCCCGTTCGAGTTCGGTTCGTCGAACGTTCGACGAACCGAACTCGAACTGCATAGGAAACAATGGCAGGCAATCACAAACACAGAAAAACACCTAGAAAACACCCTCAAAGGTGTCCTAAAGGTGACAAACAACTCAAACACATTGGAAAGTGACAAGGACATATACTCATGCGAAAACAAAACAGCTGGACAAGGAAAAAGAGGAGGACACACAGATATAGGCATGGCACGCCCTTCTAAAATCATGTAAAACACCGCAAGGTGACTCCAAGCGGAGTCTCCATTTTTTCCAAAAATTGGGCCACACACACACCCACCCCTTCAGTGGCAGCAGTTGTGCCCCAGTTGTACACTTCACAGCTACATTTGCATCAAGCACATTCAAAAATACGCCATTCTTATCCATCCCCAGGATGACACCGGGGTAGGTAGCAAAGTCTTTGCTGACCCATGACTTGTTCATCTTGGCTTCTTTTAAAAACAATGTAAGCAAGGGTTACTCCAAGCGGAGTCTCCCTTTTTTCCAAAAATTGGGCCACACAGACACCCACCCCATCAGTGGCAGCACTTGGGCCCTAGTTGCAAACAGGATGTTTTGATTTGCATCAAGCACATTCAAAAATACGCCATTCTTATCCGTCCCCAGGATGACACCGGGGTAGGTAGCAAAGTCTTTCCTGATCCCAGCTCTGTTCATCTTGGCTTCTTTTAAAAACACATCAAGCAAGGGTTACTCCAAGCGGAGTCTCCCTTTTTTTCCAAAAATTGGGCCACACAGACACCCACCCCATCAGTGGCAGCACTTGGGCCCTAGTTGCAAACAGGATGTTTTGATTTGCATCAAGCACATTCAAAAATACGCCATTCTTATCCGTCCCCAGGATGACACCGGGGTAGGTAGCAAAGTATTTCCTGATCCCAGCTCTGTTCATCTTGGCTTCTTTTAAAAACACATCAAGCAAGGGTTACTCCAAGCGGAGTCTCCCTTTTTTCCAAAAATTGGGCCACACAGACACCCACCCCATCAGTGGCAGCACTTGGGCCCTAGTTGCAAACAGGATGTTTTGATTTGCATCAAGCACATTCAAAAATACGCCATTCTTATCCGTCCCCAGGATGACACCGGGGTAGGTAGCAAAGTCTTTGCTGATCCCAGCTCTGTTCATCTTGGCTTCTTTTAAAAACACATCAAGCAAGGGTTACTCCAAGCGGAGTCTCCCTTTTTTTCCAAAAATTGGGCCACACAGACACCCACCCCATCAGTGGCAGCACTTGGGCCCTAGTTGCAAACAGGATGTTTTGATTTGCATCAAGCACATTCAAAAATACGCCATTCTTATCCGTCCCCAGGATGACACCGGGGTAGGTAGCAAAGTCTTTGCTGATCCCAGCTCTGTTCATCTTGGCTTCTTTTAAAAACACATCAAGCAAGGGTTACTCCAAGCGGAGTCTCCCTTTTTTTCCAAAAATTGGGCCACACAGACACCCACCCCATCAGTGGCAGCACTTGGGCCCTAGTTGCAAACAGGATGTTTTGATTTGCATCAAGCACATTCAAAAATACGCCATTCTTATCCGTCCCCAGGATGACACCGGGGTAGGTAGCAAAGTCTTTGCTGATCCCAGCTCTGTTCATCTTGGCTTCTTTTAAAAACACATCAAGCAAGGGTTACTCCAAGCGGAGTCTCCCTTTTTTTCCAAAAATTGGGCCACACAGACACCCACCCCATCAGTGGCAGCACTTGGGCCCTAGTTGTACACTTCACAGCTACATTTGCATCAATCACATTCAAAAATACCCCATAATTAACCGTCCCCAGGATGACACCGGGGTAGGTAGCAAAGTCTTTGCTGACCCATGACTTGTTCATCTTGGCTTCTTTTAAAAACAATGTAAGCAAGGGTTACTCCAAGCGGAGTCTCCCTTTTTTCCAAAAATTGGGCCAC
Source organism: Anomaloglossus baeobatrachus (assembly GCF_048569485.1). Classification (NCBI taxonomy): domain Eukaryota; kingdom Metazoa; phylum Chordata; class Amphibia; order Anura; family Aromobatidae; genus Anomaloglossus; species Anomaloglossus baeobatrachus. Next base: position 539,345,803 of record NC_134357.1, on the reverse strand, counting down.
ACAGACACCCACCCCATCAGTGGCAGCACTTGGGCCCTAGTTGCAAACAGGATGTTTTGATTTGCATCAAGCACATTCCAAATCCACAAGCATTTACTCTCCCCAGGATGACACAGGGGTAGTAAATTCCTTCTGGATCCATGACTTGTTCATTTTGATGAACGTCAGTCTGTCCACATTGTCACTGGACAGACGCGTGCGCTTATCTGTCAGCACACACCCAGCAGCACTGAATACACGTTCAGAGACAACGCTGGCAGCTGGACACGACAAAATCTCCAAGGCGTAACTGGAGAGCTCTGGCCATTTTTCTATGTTTGAAGCCCAAAAGGAGCAAGGCTCCAGTTGCACAGTCATGGCATCGATGTTCATTTGGAGATACTCCTGTATCATCCTCTCCAGCCGTTGAGTATGTGTCAGACTTGTTGTCTCTGGTGGCCTTGCAAAAGAGGGTCTAAAAAAATTATGAAAAGATTCCATAAAATTGCTGTTACCGGCACCAGATACGGTCCTACTGGTACGGGTAGACTGGTGAAGATGACGAGACCGTCCCATGTTTGTCAAGTTACAACTGGGAGATTCCCTCCCTGCACCTGCACGGTTGTTTGGTGGAAAAGCCGAGCTAAGATCGAGTAACAGCTTCTGCTGATACTCCTGCATACGTGCGTCCCTTTCTATGGCTGGAATTATGTCACAAAATTTGGACTTGTACCGGGGATCTAATAGTGTGGCAATCCAGTAGTCATCATCACTTCTAATTTTGACAATACGACTGTCATGTTGGAGGTAGTGCAACAAAAAGGCACTCATGTGTCTTGCGCAGCCACGCGGACCAAGTCCACGCTGTGTTTGTGGCATAGAGGTGCTACCCGTTCTTTCTTCCTCTGACATCTCCCCCCAACCTCTTTCAACTGAAATTTGACCAAGGTCTCCCTCATCCGCTGAGTCTTCCATTTCCATGGACAGTTCGTCCTCCATTTCTTCATGTTCTCCTGCACCTTGCTCAACATTTCGCCTGCTACTATGCGCCCTTGTCGATCCCTGTTCCCCATGGTCCCATGCCTGCTGCGTTGGTGATGATGAACGTCTGGACCTTGGTGATGTTGTTGTCCCTTGCACATATGAATCCTCCTGTAGTTCCTCCCCTTCATGTTGTCCCACCCCCTGACTCCGAATAGTGTTTAGCGTGTGCTCCAGCATGTAAATGACTGGAATCGTCATGCTGATAATGGCATTGTCAGAGCTAAACATATTCGTCGCCATGTCGAAACTGTGCAGAAGGGTGCATAGGTCCTTGATCTGAGACCACTCCATCAGGGTGATCTGCCCCACCTCTGCATCTCGTTGGCCCAGGCTATACGTCATGACGTATTGCACCAGGGCTCTGCGGTGCTGCCACAGTCGCTGTAACATGTGGAGAGTTGAATTCCAGCGTGTCGCCACATCGCATTTCAGGCGATGAACCGGCAGGCCGAAAGACTTCTGTAGCGATGCAAGTCGCTTAGCTGCGGCGCTTGAACGCCGGAAGTGAGCAGACAGTTTTCGTGCCCTGTTCAGAAGGCCATCTAGGCCGGGATAGTGTGTTAAAAATTGCTGCACGACAAGGTTCAACACGTGAGCCATACAAGGTACGTGTGTCACCTTGCCCAGGCGAAGGGCCGCACCCAGGTTTGCAGCATTGTCGCACACGGCCTTACCAGGCTGCAGGTTGAGTGGAGACAACCATTTATTAAACTCGGACCGCAGAGCTGACCACAACTCCTCAGCTGTGTGACTCTTATTACCAAGACATGTCAAGCTAAAGACCGCCTGATGCCGTTGCGCTCGGCTGCCAGCATAGTAATGAGGCGTGCGTGATTCCTTCTGCGCAGTGAGAACGCTGGTGGCCTGACCAGGCAGGCTTGGGGCGGAGGTGGAGGACCCAGATGAGGTGGAGGATGCAGAAGCTGTGGCGGAACTTGGACAGACAGAGGATTGACACACAAGTCGTGGGGACGGCAAGACTTGTGCAGCAGACCCTTCACCATCTATCACCATAGTTACCCAGTGCCCAGTCAGCGACATGTAACGTCCCTGTCCATGCTTACTGGTCCAAGTATCGGTGGTGAAATGCACCCGTTCACACACAGAGTTTCTCAAGGAAGCGGTGATGTTGTGTGCGACATGCTGGTGTAGCGCGGGCACACCTTTCTTAGAGAAGTAGTGGCGACTAGGCATCTGGTACTGGGGCACAGCGACAGACATAAGGTCTCTAAAATCCTGTGTGTCCACTAGGCGGAAAGGCAGCATTTCGGTAGCCAACAGCTTACAGAGGGATAGAGTCAACCTCTTAGCTTTGTCATGGGTCGGAGGAAGTGGCCTTTTATTTGACCACATCTGAGGGACAGAGATCTGGCTGCTGTGTGTAGACGGTGTTGAGTAGGGTGTCCCTGGAAAAATGCAGGTTTGTGAGGAAAGTGCAGGCGGAGACATGATGTTGCCTTCATCCAACGTTGGTGCTATCGATGTCTGAGAGAGCTGTACACACTCACTTGTTTCCCCTTCCAAACCAACTGACGACCTTACAAGCAAACTGCCTGTTGCGGTTACAGTGGTGGAAGTTTTGCGTGGAAAAACAGGTGTGACAGCTGTCCCCACAGTCCTAGAAGATGAAGAGCGCGCGGATGCACTGGAAGGGGCGGGCGGTGGATGGTTCGCTCCGCTAGCCGGCATTGCAGCACGGTGAGCTTCCCACCGGGACTTATGATATTTATTCATGTGACGATTCATGGAAGAAGTTGTCAAACTGCTGAGGTTTTGACCTCTACTAACAGAATCATGACAAATGTTACATATCACATGAGTTGGGCGATCTTTTTCGATGTGAAAAAAGGCCCAGGCTAGGCAAGGCTTAGAGGCCATGCGACCTGTTGATCCACCCCGAATAATGCTCATAGGCAGAGTGGTGGCTGAGGATGCAGTTGTAGACGTGCTACCAGTGCTCCGACTCTGTCCAGGAAGGCGCAAGGTAACTTCGTCGTCGGTTGCATCCTCCTCCACCGCCTCTGTTGACCTCCTCGAGTGCCTGACTGGGGGTTGACAGTAGGTGGGATCTAGAACGTCATCATCAATTGTTGTGTTCGCACTCCCCTCCCCCTCAGACCGAGCCTCTTCTTGCCCTGACCGAATATTTAAGTTGTCATCCCAATCGGGTATCTGCGTCTCATCTTCATCAGTATGTTCCTCATTGTCTATAACCACAGGTGTTACAGTTTGTGACAAAGGGTCAACATTATGCTCAGAAACTTGGTCCTCACGGCCTGAATCTGAGTCACAAAGGTTCTGGGCATCACTGCAGACCATTTCCTGTTCTGTACTCACTGTAGCTTGGGAGCAGACCTCTGATTCCCAGGCTATAGTGTGACTGAACAGCTCTGCAGACTCAGCCATCTCAGTTCCACCATACTGTGCAGGGCTGATGGAGACTTCAGAGCTGGGAGAAATCAAGTGTGATTGGGATGACAACTCAGAGGAATGGTGTTTTTTGGATGCGGTACTTGAAGTGGCTGAGAGGGCACTTGTTGGACCACTTGAGATCCATTCAAGCATTTTCCTTTTTTGCCCATCATCTACCTTTGTTCCTCTTGTTCGTGTCCGTAAAAAAGGGAGCACATCGGATTGTCCACAATAAGTAGTAGACATCTTACTTTTGCTAGTAGATGGTCTATCTTCAGCAGATGATAATGGAGCTTTGGCACCTTCCCCACTGACAAAACCTTTTTTGCCTTTTCCACCACGCCTCTTCCCCTTTCCACCAGCATCTGTCATTTTGCCACTCATGTTGATTGCGACAAGATTGTGGACTGAAAATGTGGTAGTAAAAATTGAGAGGTGGTGAAGATTGCAGTGGTGGTCTAGCTTTATTAACAGCAGAATAATAAAGAATAAATATCCCTGACAATGTAACTTAGTTATAATTCGTTGGAGTGTGCAACGCAGGCAGACGTGCTGCAAATGTCTTGGCACTAGTGGGACTATAGCAAAGTCCAATAGCCACGTATAGGATGCCACTAGGTACACTGAGTGTGTGCTAGTATAATGGCTTAGTTATAATTAGTTGGAGTGTGCAACGCAGGCAGACGTGCTGCAAATGTCTTGGCACTAGTGGGACTATAGCAAAGTCCAATAGCCACGTATAGGATGCCACTAGGTACACTGAGTGTGTGCTAGTATAATGGCTTAGTTATAATTAGTTGGAGTGTGCAACGCAGGCAGACGTGCTGCAAATGTCTTGGCACTAGTGGGACTATAGCAAAGTCCAATAGCCACGTATAGGATGCCACTAGGTACACTGAGTGTGTGCTAGTATAATGGCTTAGTTATAATTAGTTGGAGTGTGCAACGCAGGCAGACGTGCTGCAAATGTCTTGGCACTAGTGGGACTATAGCAAAGTCCAATAGCCACGTATAGGATGCCACTAGGTACACTGAGTGTGTGCTAGTATAATGGCTTAGTTATAATTAGTTGGAGTGTGCAACGCAGGCAGACGTGCTGCAAATGTCTTGGCACTAGTGGGACTATAGCAAAGTCCAATAGCCACGTATAGGATGCCACTAGGTACACTGAGTGTGTGCTAGTATAATGGCTTAGTTATAATTAGTTGGAGTGTGCAACGCAGGCAGACGTGCTGCAAATGTCTTGGCACTAGTGGGACTATAGCAAAGTCCAATAGCCATGTATAGGATGCCACTAGGTACACTGAGTGTGTGCTAGTATAATGGCTTAGTTATAATTAGTTGGAGTGTGCAACGCAGGCAGACGTGCTGCAAATGTCTTGGCACTAGTGGGACTATAGCAAAGTCCAATAGCCACGTATAGGATGCCACTAGGTACACTGAGTGTGTGCTAGTATAATGGCTTAGTTATAATTAGTTGGAATGTGCAACGCAGGCAGACGTGCTGCAAATGTCTTGGCACTAGTGGGACTATAGCAAAGTCCAATAGCCACGTATAGGATGCCACTAGGTACACTGAGTGTGTGCTAGTATAATGGCTTAGTTATAATTAGTTGGAGTGTGCAACGCAGGCAGACGTGCTGCAAATGTCTTGGCACTAGTGGGACTATAGCAAAGTCCAATAGCCACGTATAGGATGCCACTAGGTACACTGAGTGTGTGCTAGTATAATGGCTTAGTTATAATTAGTTGGAGTGTGCAACGCAGGCAGACGTGCTGCAAATGTCTTGGCACTAGTGGGACTATAGCAAAGTCCAATAGCCACGTATAGGATGCCACTAGGTACACTGAGTGTGTGCTAGTATAATGGCTTAGTTATAATTAGTTGGAGTGTGCAACGCAGGCAGACGTGCTGCAAATGTCTTGGCACTAGTGGGACTATAGCAAAGTCCAATAGCCACGTATAGGATGCCACTAGGTACACTGAGTGTGTGCTAGTATAATGGCTTAGTTATAATTAGTTGGAGTGTGCAACGCAGGCAGACGTGCTGCAAATGTCTTGGCACTAGTGGGACTATAGCAAAGTCCAATAGCCACGTATAGGATGCCACTAGGTTCACTGAGTGTGTGCTAGTATAATGGCTTAGTTTTAATTAGTTGGAGTGTGCAACGCAGGCAGATGCGCTCTGCAAATGTCTTGGCACTAGTAGGACTATAGCAAAGTCCAATAGCCACGTATAGGATGCCACTAGGTACACTGAGTGTGTGCTAGTATAATGGCTTAGTTATAATTAGTTGGAGTGTGCAACGCAGGCAGACGTGCTGCAAATGTCTTGGCACTAGTGGGACTATAGCAAAGTCCAATAGCCACGTATAGGATGCCACTAGGTACACTGAGTGTGTGCTAGTATAATGGCTTAGTTATAATTAGTTGGAGTGTGCAACGCAGGCAGACGTGCTGCAAATGTCTTGGCACTAGTGGGACTACAGCAAAGTCCAATAGCCACGTATAGGATGCCACTAGGTACACTGAGTGTGTGCTAGTATAATGGCTTAGTTATAATTAGTTGGAGTGTGCAACGCAGGCAGACGTGCTGCAAATGTCTTGGCACTAGTGGGCCTATAGCAAAGTCCAATAGCCACTATAGGATGCCACTAGGTACACTGAGTGTGTGCTAGTATAATGGCTTAGTTATAATTAGTTGGAGTGTGCAACGCAGGCAGACGTGCTGCAAATGTCTTGGCACTAGTGGGACTATAGCAAAGTCCAATATCCACGTATAGGATGCCACTAGGTTCACTGAGTGTGTGCTAGTATAATGGCTTAGTTATAATTAGTTGGAGTGTGCAACGCAGGCAGATGCGCTCTGCAAATGTCTTGGCACTAGTAGGACTATAGCAAAGTCCAATAGCCACGTATAGGATGCCACTAGGTACACTGAGTGTGTGCTAGTATAATGGCTTAGTTATAATTAGTTGGAGTGTGCAACGCAGGCAGACGTGCTGCAAATGTCTTGGCACTAGTGGGACTATAACAAAGTCCAATAGCCACGTATAGGATGCCACTAGGTACACTGAGTGTGTGCTAGTATAATGGCTTAGTTATAATTAGTTGGAGTGTGCAACGCAGGCAGACGTGCTGCAAATGTCTTGGCACTAGTGGGACTATAGCAAAGTCCAATAGCCACGTATAGGATGCCACTAGGTACACTGAGTGTGTGCTAGTATAATGGCTTAGTTATAATTAGTTGGAGTGTGCAACGCAGGCAGACGTGCTGCAAATGTCTTGGCACTAGTGGGACTATAGCAAAGTCCAATAGCCACGTATAGGATGCCACTAGGTACACTGAGTGTGTGCTAGTATAATGGCTTAGTTATAATTAGTTGGAGTGTGCAACGCAGGCAGACGTGCTGCAAATGTCTTGGCACTAGTGGGACTATAGCAAAGTCCAATAGCCACGTATAGGATGCCACTAGGTACACTGAGTGTGTGCTAGTATAATGGCTTAGTTATAATTAGTTGGAGTGTGCAACGCAGGCAGACGTGCTGCAAATGTCTTGGCACTAGTGGGACTATAGCAAAGTCCAATAGCCACGTATAGGATGCCACTAGGTACACTGAGTGTGTGCTAGTATAATGGCTTAGTTATAATTAGTTGGAATGTGCAACGCAGGCAGACGTGCTGCAAATGTCTTGGCACTAGTGGGACTATAGCAAAGTCCAATAGCCACGTATAGGATGCCACTAGGTACACTGAGTGTGTGCTAGTATAATGGCTTAGTTATAATTAGTTGGAGTGTGCAACGCAGGCAGACGTGCTGCAAATGTCTTGGCACTAGTGGGACTATAGCAAAGTCCAATAGCCACGTATAGGATGCCACTAGGTACACTGAGTGTGTGCTAGTATAATGGCTTAGTTATAATTAGTTGGAGTGTGCAACGCAGGTAGACGTGCTGCAAATGTCTTGGCACTAGTGGGACTATAGCAAAGTCCAATAGCCACGTATAGGATGCCACTAGGTACACTGAGTGTGTGCTAGTATAATGGCTTAGTTATAATTAGTTGGAGTGTGCAACGCAGGCAGACGTGCTGCAAATGTCTTGGCACTAGTGGGACTATAGCAAAGTCCAATAGCCACGTATAGGATGCCACTAGGTACACTGAGTGTGTGCTAGTATAATGGCTTAGTTATAATTAGTTGGAGTGTGCAACGCAGGCAGACGTGCTGCAAATGTCTTGGCACTAGTGGGACTATAGCAAAGTCCAATATCCACGTATAGGATGCCACTAGGTTCACTGAGTGTGTGCTAGTATAATGGCTTAGTTATAATTAGTTGGAGTGTGCAACGCAGGCAGATGCGCTCTGCAAATGTCTTGGCACTAGTAGGACTATAGCAAAGTCCAATAGCCACGTATAGGATGCCACTAGGTACACTGAGTGTGTGCTAGTATAATGGCTTAGTTATAATTAGTTGGAGTGTGCAACGCAGGCAGACGTGCTGCAAATGTCTTGGCACTAGTGGGACTATAGCAAAGTCCAATAGCCACGTATAGGATGCCACTAGGTACACTGAGTGTGTGCTAGTATAATGGCTTAGTTATAATTAGTTGGAGTGTGCAACGCAGGCAGACGTGCTGCAAATGTCTTGGCACTAGTGGGACTATAGCAAAGTCCAATAGCCACGTATAGGATGCCACTAGGTACACTGAGTGTGTGCTAGTATAATGGCTTAGTTATAATTAGTTGGAGTGTGCAACGCAGGCAGACGTGCTGCAAATGTCTTGGCACTAGTGGGACTATAGCAAAGTCCAATAGCCACGTATAGGATGCCACTAGGTACACTGAGTGTGTGCTAGTATAATGGCTTAGTTATAATTAGTTGGCGTGTGCAACGCAGGCAGACGTGCTGCAAATGTCTTGGCACTAGTGGGACTATAGCAAAGTCCAATATCCACGTATAGGATGCCACTAGGTTCACTGAGTGTGTGCTAGTATAATGGCTTAGTTATAATTAGTTGGAGTGTGCAACGCAGGCAGATGCGCTCTGCAAATGTCTTGGCACTAGTAGGACTATAGCAAAGTCCAATAGCCACGTATAGGATGCCACTAGGTACACTGAGTGTGTGCTAGTATAATGGCTTAGTTATAATTAGTTGGAGTGTGCAACGCAGGCAGACGTGCTGCAAATGTCTTGGCACTAGTGGGACTATAGCAAAGTCCAATAGCCACGTATAGGATGCCACTAGGTACACTGAGTGTGTGCTAGTATAATGGCTTAGTTATAATTAGTTGGAGTGTGCAACGCAGGCAGACGTGCTGCAAATGTCTTGGCACTAGTGGGACTATAGCAAAGTCCAATAGCCACGTATAGGATGCCACTAGGTACACTGAGTGTGTGCTAGTATAATGGCTTAGTTATAATTAGTTGGAGTGTGCAACGCAGGCAGACGTGCTGCAAATGTCTTGGCACTAGTGGGACTATAGCAAAGTCCAATAGCCACGTATAGGATGCCACTAGGTACACTGAGTGTGTGCTAGTATAATGGCTTAGTTATAATTAGTTGGAGTGTGCAACGCAGGCAGACGTGCTGCAAATGTCTTGGCACTAGTGGGACTATAGCAAAGTCCAATAGCCACGTATAGGATGCCACTAGGTACACTGAGTGTGTGCTAGTATAATGGCTTAGTTATAATTAGTTGGAGTGTGCAACGCAGGCAGACGTGCTGCAAATGTCTTGGCACTAGTGGGACTATAGCAAAGTCCAATAGCCACAGATAGGATGCCACTAGGTACACTGAGTGTGTGCTAGTATAATGGCTTAGTTATAATTAGTTGGAGTGTGCAACGCAGGCAGACGTGCTGCAAATGTCTTGGCACTAGTGGGACTATAGCAAAGTCCAATAGCCACGTATAGGATGCCACTAGGTACACTGAGTGTGTGCTAGTATAATGGCTTAGTTATAATTAGTTGGAGTGTGCAACGCAGGCAGACGTGCTGCAAATGTCTTGGCACTAGTGGGACTATAGCAAAGTCCAATAGCCACGTATAGGATGCCACTAGGTACACTGAGTGTGTGCTAGTATAATGGCTTAGTTATAATTAGTTGGAGTGTGCAACGCAGGCAGACGTGCTGCAAATGTCTTGGCACTAGTGGGACTATAGCAAAGTCCAATAGCCACGTATAGGATGCCACTAGGTACACTGAGTGTGTGCTAGTATAATGGCTTAGTTATAATTAGTTGGAGTGTGCAACGCAGGCAGACGTGCTGCAAATGTCTTGGCACTAGTGGGACTATAGCAAAGTCCAATAGCCACGTATAGGATGCCACTAGGTACACTGAGTGTGTGCTAGTATAATGGCTTAGTTATAATTAGTTGGAGTGTGCAACGCAGGCAGACGTGCTGCAAATGTCTTGGCACTAGTGGGACTATAGCAAAGTCCAATAGCCACGTATAGGATGCCACTAGGTACACTGAGTGTGTGCTAGTATAATGGCTTAGTTATAATTAGTTGGAGTGTGCAACGCAGGCAGACGTGCTGCAAATGTCTTGGCACTAGTGGGACTATAGCAAAGTCCAATAGCCACGTATAGGATGCCACTAGGTACACTGAGTGTGTGCTAGTATAATGGCTTAGTTATAATTAGTTGGAGTGTGCAACGCAGGCAGACGTGCTGCAAATGTCTTGGCACTAGTGGGACTATAGCAAAGTCCAATATCCACGTATAGGATGCCACTAGGTTCACTGAGTGTGTGCTAGTATAATGGCTTAGTTATAATTAGTTGGAGTGTGCAACGCAGGCAGATGCGCTCTGCAAATGTCTTGGCACTAGTAGGACTATAGCAAAGTCCAATAGCCACGTATAGGATGCCACTAGGTACACTGAGTGTGTGCTAGTATAATGGCTTAGTTATAATTAGTTGGAGTGTGCAACGCAGGCAGACGTGCTGCAAATGTCTTGGCACTAGTGGGACTATAGCAAAGTCCAATAGCCACGTATAGGATGCCACTAGGTACACTGAGTGTGTGCTAGTATAATGGCTTAGTTATAATTAGTTGGAGTGTGCAACGCAGGCAGACGTGCTGCAAATGTCTTGGCACTAGTGGGACTATAGCAAAGTCCAATTGCCACGTATAGGATGCCACTAGGTTCACTGAGTGTGTGCTAGTATAATGGCTTAGTTATAATTAGTTGGAGTGTGCAACGCAGGCAGACGTGCTGCAAATGTCTTGGCACTAGTGGGACTATAGCAAAGTCCAATAGCCACGTATAGGATGCCACTAGGTACACTGAGTGTGTGCTAGTATAATGGCTTAGTTATAATTAGTTGGAGTGTGCAACGCAGGCAGACGTGCTGCAAATGTCTTGGCACTAGTGGGACTATAGCAAAGTCCAATAGCCACGTATAGGATGCCACTAGGTACACTGAGTGTGTGCTAGTATAATGGCTTAGTTATAATTAGTTGGAGTGTGCAACGCAGGCAGACGTGCTGCAAATGTCTTGGCACTAGTGGGACTATAGCAAAGTCCAATAGCCACGTATAGGATGCCACTAGGTACACTGAGTGTGTGCTAGTATAATGGCTTAGTTATAATTAGTTGGAGTGTGCAACGCAGGCAGACGTGCTGCAAATGTCTTGGCACTAGTGGGACTATAGCAAAGTCCAATAGCCACGTATAGGATGCCACTAGGTACACTGAGTGTGTGCTAGTATAATGGCTTAGTTATAATTAGTTGGAGTGTGCAACGCAGGCAGACGTGCTGCAAATGTCTTGGCACTAGTGGGACTATAGCAAAGTCCAATAGCCACAGATAGGATGCCACTAGGTACACTGAGTGTGTGCTAGTATAATGGCTTAGTTATAATTAGTTGGAGTGTGCAACGCAGGCAGACGTGCTGCAAATGTCTTGGCACTAGTGGGACTATAGCAAAGTCCAATAGCCACGTATAGGATGCCACTAGGTACACTGAGTGTGTGCTAGTATAATGGCTTAGTTATAATTAGTTGGAGTGTGCAACGCAGGCAGACGTGCTGCAAATGTCTTGGCACTAGTGGGACTATAGCAAAGTCCAATAGCCACGTATAGGATGCCACTAGGTACACTGAGTGTGTGCTAGTATAATGGCTTAGTTATAATTAGTTGGAGTGTGCAACGCAGGCAGACGTGCTGCAAATGTCTTGGCACTAGTGGGACTATAGCAAAGTCCAATAGCCACGTATAGGATGCCACTAGGTACACTGAGTGTGTGCTAGTATAATGGCTTAGTTATAATTAGTTGGAGTGTGCAACGCAGGCAGACGTGCTGCAAATGTCTTGGCACTAGTGGGACTATAGCAAAGTCCAATAGCCACGTATAGGATGCCACTAGGTACACTGAGTGTGTGCTAGTATAATGGCTTAGTTATAATTAGTTGGAGTGTGCAACGCAGGCAGACGTGCTGCAAATGTCTTGGCACTAGTGGGACTATAGCAAAGTCCAATAGCCACGTATAGGATGCCACTAGGTACACTGAGTGTGTGCTAGTATAATGGCTTAGTTATAATTAGTTGGAGTGTGCAACGCAGGCAGACGTGCTGCAAATGTCTTGGCACTAGTGGGACTATAGCAAAGTCCAATAGCCACGTATAGGATGCCACTAGGTACACTGAGTGTGTGCTAGTATAATGGCTTAGTTATAATTAGTTGGAGTGTGCAACGCAGGCAGACGTGCTGCAAATGTCTTGGCACTAGTGGGACTATAGCAAAGTCCAATTGCCACGTATAGGATGCCACTAGGTTCACTGAGTGTGTGCTAGTATAATGGCTTAGTTATAATTAGTTGGAGTGTGCAACGCAGGCAGATGCGCTCTGCAAATGTCTTGGCACTAGTAGGACTATAGCAAAGTCCAATAGCCACGTATAGGATGCCACTAAAAAACACTTAGTGTGTGCAAGTATAATGGCTTAGTTATAATTAGTTGGAGTGTGCAACGCAGGCAGATGCGCTCTGCAAATGTCTTGGCACTAGTGGGACTATAGCAAAGTCCAATAGCCACGTATAGGATGCCACTAGGTACACTGAGTGTTTGCTAGTAAAATTGCTTAGTTTAAAAAACTTGGAGTGTGCAATGCAGGCAGATGTGCTCTGCTAATGTCTTTGCACTAGTGGGACTATAGCAAAGTCCAATAGCCACGTATAGGATGCCACTAGGTACACTGAGTGTGTGCTAGTATAATGGCTTAGTTAGAATGAGATGGAGTGTGCAGAGGACAAGAGGGTACAGTGGCAGGATTGTGGTGCTCTGGGTAGAGGAATGGAAGCCTGCCTTTCTATTCCCTCCTAATGGTGAAATGCAGGGAGGAAATCCCTGACCTGGGCTACACAGACGCTGTTGCTGTTTGCAGGACCTGTCACTTATGGCTCTCTGACCCTGCCGCTTTGAGCCCTTAAAAGGACTGCTAGAATGTGCTCTCCCTAAGCTGTCTAACGCTGTGTATGCAGCGCATACAGCTGTATCGGCTATAGGACTCAGGAGGACGGAGCTGCGACACTGATGTCTGACACCAAAGACGCAGAAGGCAGATAATGGCGTTCGTGAAGAAAATGTCCGGTTTTATAATGCAGGGACATGTGACATGCAGATCCTATCACACATGCCGTTGCTTCTCTGGCTCAAAGTCCACTTAGGTGTGTGTGTGTCTGTGATTGGCTGACATGCTGGCCCGCCCCACAAGACGCGCGCGCTTAGGGAAGGAAGACAAGAAAAAAAAAAAAAAAATGGCGATCGCCATTATAGAAACAGCAGTGATCTGAAGGCGCTGTTCACGCACACTATACACTGAAATGTGATAATAGTTTGATTCACAGAGTGACTTACACTATTACAGCAGAAACCAAGCTAGGATTTAGCTGTTTTTTGGCTGCTAGAACCGTTCTCGAACGTTTCTAGAACTATCGAGCTTTTGCAAAAAGCTCGAGTTCTAGTTCGATCTAGAACATGCCCCAAAATCACTCGAGCCGCGAACTGGAGAACCACGAACCACGAACCGCGCTCAACTCTAATGATAATGCATCGTGCCATAGAGCAAAAACTGTGAAAACATTCCTTGAAAGAAGACACATAAGATCAATGATATGGCCTGCAAATAATCCGGTCTCAATCCAATTGAAAATCTTTGGAAGTTGAAGAAAATTGTCCATGACAAGGCTCCAACCTGCAAAGCTGATCTGGCAACAGCAATCAGAGAAAGTTGGAGCAAGATTGATGAAGTGTACGGTTTGTCACTCATTAAGTCCATGCCTCAGAACCTGCAAGCTGTTATAAAACCCAGAGGTGGTGAAACAAAATACTAGTGATGTATTGGAGTATTCTTTTGTTTGTTTTTCATGATTCCATAATTTCCCCCCCTGTTTGGTCTTGAAAAGTAACAGTTACTGGCTAGCACTTTGTTTTCATGATTTTTTTATTTTTTTTTGTGTTTCTTAAAGCCAGAATGTTGACATTGGAAATTACTTTACATTTGTTTAAAAAAAAAAAGCAGATCACAGACATTGAACAAAACTAAACAACTGAATGAACATCCTCAAAGTCAGGTGATTCCATAATTTTTGCCAGGGGTTGTAGTATGGAGCTAAAAGAGATGATCTTACGGGGGTATTGAATTTCTACTTCACCATAATTTATTTGTGTTCAAAAATGATTATTTCTTACAGGTGAGGGGAGTGCCGATGGGCTCTTGTTTCTCCCCTTCGCTTGCATCATTATATGACAAAACCAAAAGGGAAAAATTGTATGAAAAATACCCTGAATATCAATAAATAAAATGCAAGTGCATAATAACAGGGTTGTTTTTGTTGTTTGTTGCATTATTATATGTAGCTTGGTGGGAGGAGTTTACAATTTTTTCCGAAAAAAAAAAACCTTTAAAAAATAATATCTATGTATTACGGTAAAAATGTTGATGACATATTGATCATATGGCAATGTGATGTCACGGACATATGTGCCTTTGTGGATTACATAAATTCTAATGAAGTTTTGTTAGTTTTCCCCTACTGCAGGGGTGGGGGACCTCCGGCCTGCGGGCTGTATGTGGTCCGTGACTACTTTTTATGCGGCCCATGTGCACATTCCCGGGGACCACATTGCTCTGGCGGCAGCCGCACTTTTCCCGGCTGCCGGCCCTTTAAATCCCACTGCGTGATACCCTATGGGTAGATGCTAGAATGTATGGGCTCCATGCGGATCCTGACTTCAGCCAGTACATTGTAATTTGTAACAGACTCACTACTATACGCTAGAATGTACAGGCTCCTTCCAGGACCTGACTGCAGCCCATACATTCTAGGCTTATCTCTGGCCTGTGCTAGCGTGCTCTGGGGGGGCACGGTAAGCAGCGCGCTGCTCACAGAAGAGGTGCAGCAGATTTACCGGCCTCACGGACCTGTGCTGTGTGTGTGACTCCTCCCTCCCCCAGTACTGTGAGTACTCAACCCATTGCTGACACCCCCCCACACTCAGTGCTTTGTATTTCCTAGTGCTGTGTGTACCCCTAGTGCTGTGTGTACCATCTCAGCGCTATGTAACCCCTACTGCTGTCCATGCCCCCCTAGTGCTATGTGCCACCCCCAGTGCTCTGTACTCGCCACTGATGTCTGTACCCTCCCACTTCTATCTATGCCCCCGAGTGCAGTCCATGCCCTCCTGGCGATGTCTATGCTCCGCCAGTCTCGTCTGTGCCTCCCTAGTGCTGCCACCTAGTGCTGTCCGTGCTGCCACCTAGTGCTGTCCGTATCTCTGGCAGTGCTGTCTGTACCTCCGCCAGGGCTGTTCGTGCCATCGCCAGTGCTGTCTGTGCCACCTCCAGTGATGTCATTGTCCCCCCAGTCATGTCTGTGCCACTGCCAGGGCTGTCCGTGCAACTACCAGTGATGTCCATAACCCTCTAGTGGTATGCCAAAGCACCTCCTGTGATGTATATACCTCAGCCTCTCCTGTGATGTGTACTCCCAGTGTCTCCTGTAATTAATGCGCCTCAGCATCTCCTGTAAGTCATGCACCCCAGTCAGTGTCTCCTGTGATGTGTATGCCCTGAGCCTCTCCAGACCGAGACAAACCTGGAAATGCAGTTGTGAGTAACAAGATGATCAATATCACCTAAAATGACAGCTGCATCAAAGAGAAGCATCTCTAGCCACCACAGTAGGGGTAAGAATTAATTGTTTGACCGCATATATTTCAGGGTAGTTTTCAAGTTGATAATTTTATGCGGCCCCCAATGGTTGGTAGAAAATTCCAAATCGCCCCCGGCAGTAAAAAGGTTCCCCACCCCTGCCCTGCTGGCTTTGACAACACTATTGATTTTCTAGGTCTTACGTTAGTTGGTGACAGTATAACACATAAAATATATTTTTATAATTTCAGAAAGCCTGTTAGTGGCAATACCACATTAAGAGCAGACAGTCACCATCCTGAGCACACAATAAGATGTATCCCCATTGGAGAATTTACACAGATTGGCCGTAATTGTTCCCAAGAATCTTTTTTTCTGAGAGAGTTTTCTGTGACATCAAAACATTTGCAGCAGAGAGGATACGGACATCGTGAAATATATAAAGCTTATAACATAGTCAGGAATAAAAGATACCACAGTGAGCAAGATAAACATCAAATAAAGGAAAGTTAAGTATAAGAACAGTATTAATTACCTTTGTGGGATGAAAAAGAAAAGTCTTTTATTACTTTCAGTACAGCATATAGTAGACAATTTATACAGACAAAATATATTGTAAATAGGTACATTCCGATTTTATTCCAAAGACCCCATGTACAATAAAATGTAAAAAATTAAGTAAAAAAAAAAATCCAGGAACAGACTATGCGGGATACCTTGTGAAGGAGACTTTTTGTTTGGATCATAACTGGATGACCTTCTGTCCAAAGCGGCAAACAATAACCAAGGATTTCCAGCTGTACAAACTCCATTCCCTCGTAGCCGTCCATTTCGGAGGAAGCAATTTTCTATAACGAGTCTCCCAGAGACCAGGACTCCTGGAAGGATAGACGGAAGAGGTCCTCAGGATTATGTTTGGTCCATCATCCTCTACCAAGCCACAAGGCCTTCAATGACGCCACCATCCCAGTGGGGGGGGCTCTCCCTCTTCCTTCCTGCATGGGAAACTGTTTCCTCCAGCCCGTGGATTCTACGAATCATTGCAAAAGGGCTGACATTACAACTGGAGTTGCCCCCTCGGGGGTATTTTATTGTATATTATTGGGAGAGAAAAAGCATAGTGATCTCCATCCTAGAGCACTTAGACCCGCAACACACATCCGTTTAATTTGTACGTGTGCGGTACGTATTTGCACGTACCGTAGACACGGAGACCCATGTTATTCAATGGTAGATGGCACACACACGTAAAATCACACAGAACATGTGTCCGTGTCATAAGTACGTGTGTGCGCTTTTCTACCGGGACGACATGTCTGTTTTTGGCCGGCAGCACGCAGGCACGGACCCGCTTTAGTCTATGGGTCCGTGCCTGCACGTACCGCACACGGAGTATGTCCGTGTTCAGCACATTTCGTGCGTGTGCGTTTTTACACTAGCGATCTTTTTTTTATTTTTTTTTATAAATTAAATTCAGTATACTTACCTTTTTTCCTGCTGTTTTCAGTCATACTTACATTGGCGCTCGGTTTTTTTCTTCCCCCGGCTCATACCGCTCCCCGATCACCAGCGCTGCGAGAAACAGCTGTGCAGAGAATGCGCGGCAACAATTACTTTGAATATGCTGGCCGCTCATTAATTAATCTCGTATTCCCTGCTTTCCCCACCCACCGGCGCCTATGATTGGTTGCCATCAGACACGCCCCCTACGCTGAGTGACAGCTGTCTCACTGCACCCAATCACAGCAGCCGGTGGGCGTGTCTATACTGTGCAGTAAAATAAATAAATAATTAAAAAAACGGCGTGCGGTCCCCCCCATTTTAATACCAGCCAGATAAAGCCATACGGCTGAAGGCTGGTATTCTCAGGATGGGGAGCTCCACGTTATGGGGAGCCCCCCAGCCTAACAATATCAGTCAGCAGCCGCCCAGAATTGCCGCATACATTATATGCGTCAGTTCTGGGACTGTACCCGGCTCTTCCCGATTTGCCCTGGTGCGTTGGCAAATTGGGGTAATAAGGAGTTATTGGCAGCCCATAGCTGCCAATAAGTCCTAGATTAATCATGTCAGACGTCTCCCCGAGAAACCTTCCATGATTAATCTGTACATTACAGTAAATAAACACACACACCCGAAAAAATCCTTTATTAGAAAAAAAAAACACTAAAAAATTGCCTTGTTCACCACTTTAATAAGCCCGAAAAAGCCCTCCATGTCCGGCATAATCCACGGACCTCCAGCGTCGCTTCCAGCTTCTGCTCCTGTCAGCTCCACGCAGCTAATGAAGGCAATAGCGCGATCAGCTGTATTCAGCGTTGGCCGCGAGTAACCTCAGTGACAGCTCAGCTGATCGCGCTATTGCCTTCATTAGCTGCGTGGAGCTGACAAGAGCGGAAGCTGGAAGCGACGCTGGAGGTCCGTGGATTACGCCGGACATGGAGGGCTTTTTCTGGCTTATTAAAGTGGTGAATCAGGGTATATGTTTGTGTTTTTTATTTCTAATAAAGGATTTTTTCGGGTGTGTGTGTTTATTTACTGTAATGTACAGATTAATCATGGAAGGTTTCTCGGGGAGACGCCTGACATGATTAATCTAGGACTTATTGGCAGCTATGGGCTGCCAATAACTCCTTATTACCCCGATTTGCCAACGCACCAGGGCAAATCGGGAAGAGCCGGGTACAGTCCCAGAACTGTCGCATATAATGTATGCGGCAATTCTGGGCGGCTGCTGACTGATATTGTTAGGCTGGGGGGCTCCCCATAATGTGGGGCTCCCCATCCTGAGAATACCAGCCTTCAGCCGTATGGCTTTATCTGGCTGGTATTAATTATTATTTTTTTTTTTTTTTGCCTTCCTCTGGATCAACATGTTAGGCTACGGGTTGAACTAGATGGACTTAGAGTCTCCCTTCAACCTTAAAAACTATGAAACTATGAAAAATGGGGGGGGACCGCACGCCGTTTTTTAAAATGATTTATTTATTTATTTTCCTGCACAGTATAGACACGCCCACCGGCTGCTGTTACTGGGTGCAGTGAGACAGCTGTCACTCAGCGTGGGGGACGTGTCTGACTGCAACCAATCATAGGCGCCGGTGGGTGGGGAAAGCAGGGAATACGAGATTGATTAATGAGCGGCCGGCATATTCAAAGTAATTGTTGGCGCGCATTCTCTGCACAGCTGTTCCTCGCAGCGCTGGTGATCGGGGAGCGGTAAGTATGAGAGAGGGCTACTAACTTCAGTCACTCGGGGGATTAGCGATCACTGGTGAATCCTTCACAGGTGACCGCTAATCAGTACGCGGCACCCAGACAGAGCCGCGGCATGACAATGAAGTCGGGTGAAGTTCACCCGAGTTCATTCTCATCGCGCAACTCTGTCTGCTGTCAGCCGACATGTATCAACGACATTGTGCAACACACAAACGGACATTCCACACGGACATTCCACGTACACATACACGGGCATTTTACATACAAACACGGACATTTTACACGTACACACGGCTCGCATACATCATCACACGGATGTCATACGTACTGGAGAAACGCCCCAAAAAAACGGAACACGGACCCGAAAAACGGACCGTGTCACACGGACGTTTTTTTTTGCGGAAGTGTGTTTTAGGCCTCAGGGTGGATCATAAATCAGGAAAATTCTAGAACACAAACCTCAACAGTGTCGGTCTTTCTTGGGGCTGATCCTGGATTCAGTCGTTCAGAAGTCTTTTCTCCTGGAGGAGCAGATACTGAAGTCACAATCCATGGTCACCTTGGCGATGGAAAAACCAGTCATGACCCTCAGACAGGCTATGTCTCTTGTGGGGACCCTCACATCCTGCATCCCCGCGGTTCCTTGGGCTCAGATAGATATGAGATCCCTTCAGATGGAAGTCCTGGCCTGACAGCAACAGTCAGGAGGTCTACTTGGATATGAGAATCCGCTTGGATCCAAAGATGTTGCTTTCTCTGTCCTGGTGGCAGGACTTAACTCATCTGTCCGCAGGGGTGTCATGGTGTACCAACATCACGGATATCATCACAACAGATGCAGGTCACTTAGACTGGGGAGCTTACCTGAGAACTCACCTGTTACAAGGTCTATGGGACGATCATGTGAGGACTCAGTCCTCAAACCTCAGTGAACTAACTGCAATAAAATCAGCCAGGGATCATCCCATGACAATAGATGCAATGCAGATCCCCTGGTCACAGGATCTTCTATATGCCTTCCACCCCTGGTTCTTCTTCCGGCTTTGCTCAGGAAGCTTCGGGAAGACAAAGCCCTCATTAGCCTCATAGCTCACTTCTGGCCAAAAAGAGCCTGGTTCTGTTGGCTCCAAAGACTGGCAATATCAGACCCTTGGATACTGCCGGACAGGACAGACCTACTAGTCCAGGGACCAATGTGCCAACCCAAGGCTCCTACCCTCCACTTGACAGCTATATATCAGGGATAATCAACTTGACAGCGTGGCATTTGAAAGGCGGCTGCTCCTAGCACAGGGATTCTCTGAGAATTTAGTAAAACTCTCTTTAAAAGTAGGAAGCCGGTCGCCACTGGTAATTAGGGAAGGGTCTGGTGGAAAATCCAGCAAGTTTCCAGGGCACAGATCGGGGGTCCCCCTCTCTTCCCGGCCATCCTGGAATTCCTTCAGTAAGGGTTGGATTGAACTTATCCTCTAGCACTTTGAAGGTACAAGTTTTGGCCCTAGGAGCCCTCTATAAACATAACCTCACAGAGAATAGATGGATTAGCAGGTTCATTGAATCCTGTGCTAGAGCGACTCCTATCCCTTCTCGCATGCCTCCCCGGGATTAAATCTTGTCCTTGATGCCCTTATAGACACCCCATTAAGCCCCTGTCAGGTGTTCCCTTCAAGACCCTGAAGGTGGTACTACTCATCGCTTGACGGGTGGGTGACCTACAGGCGCTCTCCATTGTCCATCCATATACCCAAATTTTGGTCGATAAGGTGGTATTGCGTACAGATCCCTCATAGCCTAAAGTGGTCAAGCCCTTCACAGGTCCCAGGAATTCATGCTGCCTTCCATTGTGACCCTCCTTCCAATGACAAAGTGGACAGGCTCCATAGCTTGGATGTGAGACTTGCCCTTATAACCTACTTAGATAGGACCAGGGAATGGCGGGAATCTCAGGCCCTGTTTTTGTTATGTTCCAGAGAAAGTCCCAGGGCTGTAAAGTATCTACAAGCACCTTGGCTAGGTGGGCCCGGGATGCTATGTCGCTGGCCTACTCATCTAAGGGGGTGCCAGTTCCCCTGCAGATTAGGGAAATTCCACTGGGTCATGTTCTACTACTTGGGCTGAGCGGGCAGAGGTCTCTATTGATCATATATGCAGGGCCGCCACTTGGTCCTCCTCCTCTACCTTTTTCTGTCACTATAGACTTGACTTGTCCTCCACGGCCGACCCTTCTTGGTAGATGGGAATTACAGGCGGTGGTCCCTCCCTAAGGTGATTGGTCTCTAGAATCTCTCAGGTGTTGCTGTCATGGGCAAAAGGGAAAAATCTTAAATTACTTACCGGTAATGGGATTTTCAGAAGCCCATGACAGCACCCTTAGTTCCCCCCCCTATTCACTGGTTATGGGCACCCTTCGGGGAGTATTAGAGTTAATGGTGTATTCCTTTGGTGGTGGTGTGAGTAACATTTTTGTTTGTTTTTTGTTGGTCCTCTCTGGCTTTGTAAACCCACTGATGTGGAGGAGAGGTACCGCCTTTTTATCAGTGGGTTTCCTGTCCTGATGTGGGCGGAACCTCTCTCTCAGGTGGTGCTGTCATGGGTTTCTGAAAATCCCATTACCGGTAAGTAATTAAGATTTTCTGGGGCTGCTGCAGACCGCAATTTGCAGCGGGGAGGGGGGGGGGGGAGGGGCAGAAAGCTTGGGCTACACTGCGCTGCAGATTCCAATCCCCAGCTGCCTAGTTGTACCTGGCTGGACACAAAAATTGGACGAAGCCCACGTCGTTTTATTTATTTATTTTTTTAATTATTTCATGAAATTCATGAAATAATAAAAAAAGGACTTCCCTATGTTTTTGGTTCCCAGCCAGGTACAAATAGGCAGTTGGGGGTTGGGGGAAGCCCATACCTGCCTGCTGTACCTGGCTAGCATTAAAAAATATGGTAAAGCCCACGTCTTTTTTTTTTTCAGTTTTTTTTTGGCAAAAAAAAAAAAAGGCTTTTCTGGATTTTCCATTGCCAGTGAAGGTAACACCAAGCAGTGGGGGCTTGGATTACCCTTAGCTAGCAATAGAAAATACGCATTTTATTTTAATAATTTTCTTAAATTACTAAAAAAAAATGGGCTTCCTTGTATTTTGATTGCCAGCCAAGGTATATGTACCTTGTATGTATGTATGTATATATATATATATATATATATATATATATATATATATATATATATATTCATTTATATAGCGCTATTAATTTTACAGCGCTTTACATACATTGGCAATATATATAGTTGTATAAAAATAAATAATTTAAAAAAATGATATAGCGCTCCGCTGTATTTTTGATCCTCAGTGCACATAAAGCAGATGGCTACGGGCTGCTACCCCCACTCCTATCTGCCTTGCTTTACCTAAGAAAATAAATAAATTCACTGCACTCAGATTGTGATGCAAAAAAATATTTAAATTTATTGAGGCGACTGTGAAGTCAAGTGATGTTTCAACCCTGCCTTGGTCTTAGTCAAGAGTCGCTTAAAGATGGGTGCCTGAGATATGAACATTTGAGTGGATTATAGCGTTGGTAGAGAATACCTTGAGGATAAAGGTCCTGGATTTAGCAAGCGCATATCAGGATACACCATATCACCAGCCACAGCGCTGCTGTGCTGGCTAAACTCAGGACTCAATAAATTTAAATATTTTTTTGCATGACAATCTATGAGTGCAGTGAATTTATTTTTTATATTGGATTGGACCCATTTTTCTGCAACACCACCCACTTGTCTGAGTGCAGACCAATTTTTTTGATCTATACTATTGCTTTTCCTGACTGGCGATCAAAATACAGGGAGGCCCATTCATTTTTCTTTTTAATTATTTTAAGAAATAATAAAAATAATAATAATAATAATAATAAAAAAAATGGGTGGGCTACCGCCGTATTTTGACCGCCAGTCAGGTAAAGCCGGGCAGCTGGGGGACTGGGATTCTCGGCAGCCCGTAGCCGCCCCTGGAAATGGCGCATTGATTCTTAGCGCCATTTCCAGGCGCTTTACCCAGCTCGTCCAGTCGCCCTGATGCCACCGCTGCAATAAAGGGGTTAATACCAGCTTTGTATTTTAAGATGGTACTAAGCCCGAAATTCATGGTGTCACATCAAATTAGACATGGCCACCAAGAATATTTAGTAAACAGTAAAAAAAAAAATTTTTTTATCAGAGACTCCATCTTTATTATAAAAAAATCCTTAGTCCGACGTAGTCCACAGGTAGAGCATTGTCAGCTTCTTCACTCTGGACAGACACAGTCTATACAATGTGAGAAGGAGAGGGTGACAGTGAGGGTATGACTGCACTTGCGTGTCGCAATGCATCACCCCGTAAAGTCTGACGCTCTCCGGACAGGAGCGCATCAGCTGCATGGAAACGTGCAGATGACCCACTCCTGTCAGGAGATTGTGCACCGTGATGCGATGCGACATTCGCACAGTGACAATGAAAGTTCAGTTACCAGGACCTTTGATAACGTCATAGTCATGTGACCAGTCTGTAGCCAATGAGGTAATACAACATTCACACCTGACTGGTCACATGGCTATGACGTCACGGAAGGTACTTTTAGTCAGAGGTGATTACCAAGGGGCACAGCAATGATCGGACGGACGCAGAAGCGGCCGGCAGACATCACCAGACGCTGTGTTTCCTCATTTAATGCTCTCCAGGCCTTTATTAGGCTATGTGCGCACGTTGCGTTTTTTCATGCGTTTACACAGCATTTTAAACTGTAGCGTAAATGCATGCGTTGTGCGTCCCCAGCAAAGTCTGAGAATTAACCCCTTCACGACCGGCCGATTTTTCGCTTTCCGTTTTTTTCTCGCCATTCTTTTTCATAGAGACGTAACTTTTTTATTTTTCAGTCAATATGGTCATGTGAGGGCTTATTTTTTGTGGAACGAGCTGTACTTTTAAATGAAACCATGAGTTTACCATATAGTGTACTGGAAAACGGCAAAAAATTCCAAATGCAGAAAAATTGAAAAAAAAAAGTGCGATAGCACTATTGTTTTTGAGATATTTTATTCACTGTGTTCACTGTATGGTAAAACTGATGTGTGGGTGTGATGCCTCAGGTCAGTGCGAGTTCGTAGACACCAAACATGTATAGGTTTACTTTTATATAAGGGGTTAAAAAAATTCGTAAGTTTGTCTGAAAAAAGTGGCGCACGTTTTACGCCATATTCCATGACCCATAGCGTTCTCATTTTTCGGGATCTATGGCTCAGTGACAGCTTATTTTTTGCGACTCGAGCTGACGTTTTTAACGGTACCATTTTTGCGCAGATGCTACGTTTTGATTGCCTGTTATTGCATTGTGCGCAAAAGTTGTGGCGACAAAAAAAGTCATTTTGGTGTTTGGAATTTTTTGCCGCTACGCCGTTTACTGATCAGATTAATTGATTTTATATTTTGATAGATCGGGCGTTTCTGAACACGGCGATACCAAATGTGTGTATATTTTTTATTTTTTTAACAATTTAATTTTCAATGGGGCGAAAGGGGGGTGATTTGAACTTTTAGGTTTTTTGTTTTTTTTAATTTTTTAAAACTTTTTTTTTTTTTTACTTTTTTATTTTTTTTATTTCACTAGTCCCCCTAGGGGGCTATAGCGATCAGCAATCTGATCGCTCTGCCCTATCTGCTGATCACAGCTACACAGCTGTAAACAGCAGAAACGTGCACTTCCTGCTTCCCTGGCCTCCGTGGAAAGCGAAAGTGAAAGTGGTTCATGTCTAGCTCAGGAGTCATCACATGACCCTGTGCTACCATGACAACCACCGGAAGTCACGTGATCATGTCACGTGACTTCCGGTATCGGGCGGTAAGTAAAACTTTACCGCGATCACGTTTATAATGGCGCTGTCACATATTGACAGCACCATTACAGGGGTTAAATGGCACGAGCAGATAACGATTCTGCTCGTGCCTAGCAGGCACACATCTCAGCTGTGAAAATCAGCTGAGATGTGCGCCGATCGCGGCATGCTGCTGCCGGCAGACTGCGGGCAGTAACGTTATGACCGCTAGGACGTAATTTTACTACCCGCGGTCGTTAAGGGGTTAAACAAATTCCAAGCGCACGTTGCTTTTTTAAATGCAGCGTTTTGGATGCCAAATATTTGACAAAATCGATGCATTTTAAAAAGCAACATGTCACTTCTTTTGTGCATTTTGGATGCTTTCCCCTCTCTGTCTGTGGGAGAGCAAGCATCCAAACTGCATTTAAAATGCATCCAAAATGCATCCCAAACGCAGCATTTTGGATGCATTTGTAAACGCACACGCAGTGTCAAAACACTGCATTTTATTTGACAACTAGAACGCAAATGTGCACACATACCCTTAAAGCGGTTTTCAGTTGCTGGCTGTTTGTTGGCTTTTCTGTCTGAAGTTTAGTCTTTAATAAGTGAATTGAAGTGAATTGCATGCTCTATTGCATGGGTCCCCAATTCCAGTCCTCGAGGGCCGCCAACAGTGCATGTTTTCAGGATTTCCTTAGTATTGCACATGTGATAATTTAATCACCTGCACAGTTGATGATTCCAACACCCATGCAATGCTAAGGAAATCCTAAAAACAATCACTGTTGGTGGCCCTCGAGGACTGGAGTTGGGGAACCCTGCTCTATTGGGTTGAGATCAGGTGATGACTCGGCCATTCAAGAATATTCCACTTCTTTGCTTTAATAAAAATTGGTCAGTGTTTCATAATACCGATGAACTATCAGTTGGTCTGGATTTGAGCACAAAGTGTATCTCTGAAAACCCCTGAATTCATCCGGCTGCTTCTGTCCTGTGTCACATCATCAATAAACACTAGGGACCCAGTGCCACTGGCAGCCATGCATGTCCGCCAATCACACTGCCTCTGCCGTGTTTTAAGCAGGCTTTACAAGCTGCGATCTTGCTAACGAGATCACAAGTGATCGTACCCGCCCCCGTCGGTTGTTGGACACGGGCAAATCGCTGCCCGTGCCGCAAAACTTTGCTTAACCCCGTCACACAGACTTACCTGCCCTGCGACGTCGCTCTGGCCGGCGATCCGCCTCCTTTCTAAGGGAGCGATTTGTTCGGCGTCACAGTGACATCACAAGGCAGGCGTCCAATGGAAGCGGAGGGGCGGAGATGAGCAGGCCGTAACATCCCGCCCACCTCCTTCCTTCCGCATTGCCGGTGGAGGCAGGTAAGGAGATGTTTGTCGTTCCTGCGATGTCACACACAGCGATGTGTATTGCCGAACAACATCGCTAATAAGCAGAAAACGATTTTTTGATTCAGGACGACCGCTCCGCGGCTAACTATTTTGACTGCTTTTGTGATCGTTTAAGGTCACTCATAAGTGTCACACACTGCGATATCGTTAATGACGCCGGATGTGCGTCACAAACACTGTGACCCCGATGATAATTCATTAACGATATCGTAGCGTGTAAAGCCTGCTTTAGAGATGATGTGGTATGCTTTGGATCATGAGTTGTACCATGCCTTTGTGACGCCCTGGCCGGGCCAGGTAGTCACAGATAGGGCCCCGCATTACACTTTTCCTTCACAGGTAACACACAGCCAAACATGTAAAACCTAGTCACCTCCCTGAGGGCTTGATGACACACCAGAGGGCAAAACCATGCGGTTGGAAGACGCCCACCAAGGATTCTAGACAGCCTGGGGCTGGAAAGTAAACAGTTCAGTTTGAGAGTCGAGTTGCAGAGTTCAAGGAGAGTGGAGGTCAGGCCTGTGACCGGGCCTGAGGAGAACTGACAGGTGCCAGGGTTGGAGCCCTGGTGCCTTTGGCTAGGAGGCAGACGGTGGTCTCGTCTGCAGGAGCCGGGAAGACGGCTCGGTGGAACCGAGGTGGACTGGGACAGGGTTGTAGCCCGCCGGTACCGACCCGGGGAACCGACCCAGAAACCGCAGCACAAAGGGGGGTACTCAGACCCTGAAGCTAGGTCCAGAGACCACTGGGGACTAGTTAATTAACTGATTGAGGCCCGGACTCTAGGTCCTGGCCCACGCAAAGTCCCGACTGAAGACAACAGCCCACCGAGAGGGATAAAAGGCCACCGCCACAGCTCAGAGATACCACGGTCAGCGTCTGCGGGCAACAGCTCCTTAGGCGGTCACAAGCCGGGAGCGGACTCCTGGAGTTGCAAGCACAGGGAATCCACCGTTCTAAAAGGTGCAGGAGAAAGACAGAGACCACCAGCCGGGTGGGGGAACCAGAGCGCAGCCGGCTGCAGGCACCGACCACCATCACCTTGGTTTACCAGAGACTCGTGTGTTTACTAATAGTGAGTACATCAGCACCCTCCGGTCGCCCATCTCCCTGCACCGCCAAACCCCAACGGGTCCCGGGGCCACCATCCCTGCCCATGGAGGGGTTAACAACTCACTGCACAACATCTCCCCCGGGTGCCCCGTAACTGCAGCGGTCGTGTCCAATATCACCACACACCGTGGGTGGCGTCACAAACTCCGTACGGACCAGCCCGTAAATCTACATCCTACACACCCACTATCCCATCGCCTCCCCTTTACATTTGAAGTGACCGCGAGGCCCCCGGGTCCGGAGACCCTTGAGCCACCTACCAGAAGGGCCGGATCCGAGCGGCTCGGCTGCTGCCGAGCACGAGTCGGTACACCTTCTCCATACTTTTTTCTTTTTCATTATTCTGGTAGTGGTTAATCTTGATTTTGTCTGTCCAAAAAATGTTCTTCCAGAACTGTGATGGGTTTTTAAGATTTTTTTTTTTTTTAGCAAAGTCCAATCTTGATTATTATGATGCATGGCTGAATTTGCTGCCTCATATTAGCTTTGGGACCAGCTATTGTTCTGTTATCACATGGTTTACAATGTTATCCAAATTAGGTGTTATTTAATGATACTTTTTCCATGTGATAAGGGGTGCTTCACACACTGCGAGATGGCTACTGAGATCCCTGCTGAGTCACGGTTTTTGTGACCTCATTAGCGATCTCGCTGTGTGTGACACTGAGTAGAGATCTGGCCCCTGCTGTGAGATTGCTGCTCGTTACACACAGCCCTGGTTCGTTTTTTTATTGTTGCTCTCCCGCTGATAAGCACACATCGCTGTGTGTGACAGCGAGAGAGCAACAATCCTGAATTTGCAGGGAGCAGGAGCCGGCGTCTGACAGCCTGCGGTAAGCTGTAACCAAGGTAAACATCGGGTAACCAAGGTGGTTACCCGATATTTACCTTCGTTACCAGCCTCCGCAGCTCTCACGCTGCCAGTGCCGGCTCCTGCTCCCTGCACACACTAAGCTAAGCGGTGTGCGCTGGTAACTAATGTAAACATCGGGTAACCATACCCGATGTTTACCTTAGTTACCAGTGTCCGCAGCTTCCAGACGCCGGTCCGTGCAAGCGCAGCGTCGCTTGCACGTCGCTGCTGGCTGGGGGCTGGTCACTGGTCGCTGGTGAGATCTGCCTGTTTGACAGCTCACCAGCGACCATGTAGCGACGCAGCAGCGATACTGACCAGGTCAGATCGCTGGTGGGATCGCTGCTGAGTCGCTAAAGTGTGACGGTACCCTTACTTTTTCTAGTGCCAATGTGAACTCTGTCTTTTGCACATATATGTTTACCCTTGTGCTTCATTGAATTTTTCATGTTGTAATAAAATTTGGTGTATACCTTTTTTGCATTCAAACCACATTTGTTCTCCTGTTTTTCTTATATTCGTTGAGTGGTTTTTGCACTTTCTATTTATGGTTAACCACACAGCTTTTCCATATGATATTTGTAATGCTTTTTAGCATGTTCTATTTATGAATACATGTTGTTGATATTTCCTATGGATATATATGTATATGTAATATTTTATTCTGTTTTGCACAGTTTATCCAAAAGAGGATATGGATTTTGGCGCCCGGGAAGAATCTTGGCGTTCACAACTGGACGATGTGTTCAGACATGACAGAGGCAGCGATTCAAGACCTGGGGAGGCAGGGCTCCAGGCGGAGGTTATGAGGTACAAGGGACTCATTCACAGACGGACAAAAATTTGGTGGAACCGGGCGTTCCTTGACGTTATCTACAAGAGGGACTTATTCCCAGAGGACTTAGGGTCCAGGTATTCCCCTCTTTTGCAATTGAAGATGCTGCTTTTAAGGATAAGTGGGAGGAATGCGCAAATAAGTGTTCTAGAGCATTCATCCAATTATTATGTGATTTAAATAGTACCCAACTCACTTCTATTAAGACTGAGATGGATGAACTATATAACAACATAATGGGGGGTCTGAGCAAGGAGGCGTTTAAAAATCTTGAGTCGGAGGTGGAGAATGATATTTCCAAGTGGGAAAAAGATCTGAAAGAGAACAAAGTAAAAAAGTTCCATAGGGATCAACAGGACCTCCTTTCTAACAAAGTCTATAAGTGGAGAATGTCGATAGAGAGATCTAGACCGTTTCAGCGTTTTAATAATCAATCACGCTCTAGATCTGCCTCCCTTAGATCTTATACATCCGGGGAGGAGTCTAATATTGATACGCAAGATTCCTCCACTTTGATGGACAGGGTTGCTGTTACATCCAAGAAGTATAAGAAAAAGCAACCAGATTTTGGTAAAGCCACCTCCGACCCCCCTCCCAGAACTAGACAACAACTACAAAAAGACTCACTACAAGTAATTAACCTGTCCCCCCATCCATTATCACACACTCAGATTGAACTGCTATCTAAAGGTCTTAGTTTCTCCCCCACTAATTCTTTCAATTTCTTTACAGCGTTAAAAGACCTACACATCTTCTCACGCAAAATTCTTCTGAAAAAATTACATTCTAAAAACATTACCCCAGTTACTACATCCGATCGTGCCAAAAGAGAAGCCCTTCAGGCCTTGGAGGATCTCCTTAATGAACAAATCACTAACCAACAAGGTGGGTTTCCTCCCTCTATTATGCCCAGATCTGTGAAATTCCCCCCCTTGTCCCTGTGCTCATCAATTGAAATCTTCAATAGATTGGTCTCTGAGGATTTTAAACATCTGTCCACGAGACGCAGATATGACAATCTCAATCTGTCACAAAGATTAG
Organism: Anomaloglossus baeobatrachus; assembly: GCF_048569485.1. Taxonomy (NCBI): domain Eukaryota; kingdom Metazoa; phylum Chordata; class Amphibia; order Anura; family Aromobatidae; genus Anomaloglossus; species Anomaloglossus baeobatrachus. The sequence continues at coordinate 539,315,884 of NC_134357.1, read as the reverse complement.
CACTCAGGGACCTACAATCCTTGGATGATGTTCAGATCAAGCCGGCAGACAAGGGGGGGAATATTGTGATTTGGCCTAATGTTTTATATGAAAAGGAGGCTCACCGCAAACTTAGGGATAAAAATATGTATCGCAGATTAGACTCGAGCCCTCTTACTCCTTTCCAGGACTCGCTCCACCGTATTTTGCAGGGGGCGCTGGATGAAGGGATTATAACGAAGAAAGTTTTTGATGGACTCTTCGTTGTGTCCCCTAAAATACCTACATTTTATCTCCTGCCCAAGATCCACAAGAATCCCGAAAACCCACCGGGGCGTCCTATCGTATCCGGTATAGATGGTTTATGCGACCCTATATGTCGCTTTATTGATTACTATCTCAAACCACTTGTGGAGACACGACCATCTTACGTAAAGGATACGACGGACGTCCTGAACAGGGTTGATGGGATTTTTGTGGATCGAGATACCCTCTTGGTCACGGCGGATATTGAATCCCTCTATACCAACATCAACCATGATGAGGCAGTCCCCTTCTTCCTGAGCAATGCCAACCGTGATGGCTATTTATGTGAGCTGATCTTGGAGCTGCTCCACTTTATCCTGACACACAACTTTTTTATTTTTAAAGAACGGTTTTATTTACAGACGAGAGGCACTGCGATGGGCGCGGCCTGCGCGCCTTCGTACGCTAATCTGTTCCTCGGCCATTGGGAGAGGGGCATTTTTGGCGACGAGGGCGTGCCGGCGGCTGCCCATGCGCAGTGCTGGTTAAGATATATTGATGATGTGTTTATTTTGTGGCAGGGCACAGTGGAGCAGCTCTCAGATTTCATGGGTACATTAAATCATAACCCATTGAACCTTAAACTCACCTTTAGATATGATTTACAGCGAATTGATTTTTTGGATATCATGATCGGGGTTGACCGGGGTCGGCAACTACAGACGGATGTCTTTGGAAGCCTACCTCGGTCAACTCCCTTCTCCATGCTTCATCTTCTCATCTTTTTAGCACTATTCAAGCCATTCCGGTTGGGCAATTTCTCAGGATGAAGCGGATTTGCTCTACATCTGAGAACTTCACTACCCAGGCTGACTATTTAACATCTAGACTGTTGGATAGAGGGTATAGCCGCCATGTTATCAAGAAGGGTTATAATAGGGCAAGGAATACCCAGCGACAGGTCCTCCTGCAACCATCTGGTCGGGCGGACAGAGGGGTAGGAGAGGCTCGATTCATATCTGCATACAACCATGAATGGCACAATATGCGTTCCATATTGAAGAAACATTGGCCAATATTAAAATCTGACCCTGTTCTTAAGGACCTCCTCCCTGATCATCCATTAATGACAGCACGACGTTCGAAAAACCTACGTGACTATCTTGTTCACAGTCACTATGTCCCTGTGACCCCTCATCCTTTTGGGTCTACTAACCCTGTCCGTGGCTGTTTCCCCTGCGGTCACTGTCTTGCCTGCACCAATGTCTCTCGCAGTAAGACCTTATCCACTGCTGATGGCAGTCGGACCTTTGACACCAGGACGTTTATCTTGTGCGCCACTTCTTACGTTATTTACTACGCGGTGTGCAGTTGCCCTAAAATCTACATAGGCCTAACATCTAGGGAACTGCGAGTGAGAGTACGCGAACATGTGAGAGACATTGGTGCGGCCAAGACAGTGATCGATACCTCTACCCTTAAAACCCTCCCACGGCACTTTAGGAACCATCATGGTTGTAATGCCAAATCATTACGTGTCACAGGTATAGATGTAGTTCACTGTGGTAATAGGGGCGGGAATCTTAAAAAAAATCCTGGCCCAGAGGGAAACCAAATGGATCACAATATTAGGTACGATGGTTCCGTCTGGATTGAATGAGTCCCTTAGCTTTGCCCCCTTCTTGTAGTCCCTTGTCTCCCCTCCCTGGTCTCTCCTTTTATTGCTTTGCTTGAGTGGGTTCTCTCCACTCAAGCATGTTTTTATGTCTTATATTGGTGCAACAATTTTATTTCACTTGGGCTGCATTGTTTTTTATGTCACTTTTTTGCCTCTTTTTTTGCAGCCCCCTTTTTTGTCCCGTTCCTCATGGATCTCTGCTCTACTGCCTGATCACACCGTCCATATGTTGTTATGATCTCAAGAAAGTCTCCCTTACTACAGCCCGGAGGGAGTTTTGGATTCAGCAGCCTTTACTGTTTATACTATATGATTACTGCTATATACATTTTTTGTAAGTGACCTTTATTTCCATACTCCCTGATATTGCTGTTCCTTTGGGAGTTTCTGTTGCTATGTACCAGCAGCTGATGTGTGCACATGCCTGACCCGCCTCCTTCCCCTAGCATGCCTAGTGGTGTCTGTGGGGTGGGGTTGTGCTCATTTGGGGGCGTTACTTGATGCGTCACCATGCCCCCTCCTGTGCACTGCTCCACCTGACGCCGCTCGCATTGACTGGGGTCATTGATGCGGACTGCACATGTGCCATACTAAACATCGCTGATTGGTTACTCCAACCCATGTGATACATCATAAGGTGGATATAAAAGGTCCTGGAATGGAAGAAGCACTACCCCCTTTGGTCTGATGAAGCGGTAGTTACCAACACGTGAAACGCGCGTTGCCTTCTTTCTGGGGGGACCTCCTGATCTTGTCTTGCACTATTGGCACCTTATTATTTCTGCTGGTGATTACCTTTTTCAGCAGCCTCTGGTATGTAGTTCCTACAGGCTGATGGCTTTTTCTGTGCTGCTGACTGTTTACTGCCTGCTCTCTACCAGCAGCTTCTTACCAGCTATTGCTCTCTGCTGTCACATGGTTTACAATGTTATCCAAATGAGGTACTTTTTAATGAAACTTTTTCCATGTGATTGCTACAGGCTGATGGCTTTTTGTGTGCTGCTGACTGTTTATTGATTGCTTTTTACCAGCAACATTTTTACCAGCTATTGTTCTGTTATCACATGGTTTACAATGTTATCCAAATTAGGTGTTATTTAATGATACTTTTTTCATGTGATTACTTTTTCTAGTGCCAATGTGAACTCTGTCTTTTGCACATATGTTTACCCTTGTGCTTCATTGAATTTTTCATGTTGTAATAAAATTTGGTGTATACCTTTTTTGCATTCAAACCACATTTGTTCTCCTGTTTTTCTCATATCTGAGCTGCAGAATTTAACTACTGATGGCACCTCATGTTGACTTTTATATTGTGGTTAAACAACTCTGCGATGTTTCCACTATTATCTCAACAGACCAGGTTCTGTCTGACTGCTACTTCTATAGAGGGGCGTCTAATGTGGATATAACACATTATCTCGGATATGGAAACTGCCCTCCAACTGAGCCTCAAGGTGAATTAATTGCTTCAGGTAGGACTAATCTGACATTTAAGAGAATACTCAGGTAGTAGGTTTATCCTGAATCTACAGATGGATTACTATCTTATGGGTAAAGGCGACTTCACACATAACGAGATCGCTAACGACATCGTTGCTACGTCACAGTTTCTGTGACGAAACAACGACTTCACCAGCGATCTCGTATTTGACACGTACCAATGATCCGCCCACTGCTGTGAGATCATTGGTCGTTGCTGAATGTCCTGGGCCATTTTTGGCTCATTGGAGTCCTGCTGGGCAGGATGGATCTGTATGTTTGACACCTACCAACGATCTCGTTAACGACCTAGATGAGAACTTAAAGTGTGACATGTAGGTGTGTAGTTGCGTCACCTTTTCCGTGCCCCCTCTGCACCGATTGGTTGGCGCTGAGAACAGTACTGCATTCTGATTGGGTATCACTTCATGCATTGTTCCTTTTTGAGCCTTGCTTTGAGGATAGAACGAAGGAGGGATGAATCCGGGTGCAGATGCAGCTTCGATACGAAAAGCAAGCAAGCAAGCAACCGGGAACAAAGTACGAATGAATCCGCAGGTTCTATCTTCAAAGCAAGAAAGGACAAAGGATGAAGCAATACAAAGTTGCCTTCTAGGCCGGCTGCCTAATCAGAACACAGTATTGGCCACCAATCGGAGCGGAGGGGTGTGGAAAAGGCGACACATATGCATGCCTACGTGGCTTACAGCGTCAAACACTACGCCCCTATTCGAGGTCGGAATCGTTACATAGCTGCTGTGTGATATGGTCCCAATGACTATCGAGATCGTTATACAGGTTGCTGCATCGTTACTAAAGTCATTGGGAAAATGACTGAGTGACATCTCAGCAACGATCTCACCAACGATTTAACAATGATCTGGAAACTGTGACGTAGTAACAATCTCGTTAACGATCTCGTTATGTGTGACTGGACCTTAAGTCTTATGTGCATCACAGCTCGCGCCTCACGGCTCCTGCCATGCACCTCTGGCCTCACGGTTCCACCTAGTCATCACACGTCTCTTACCACATGCTGCATGGTCCAGCCTCTGTTCACCTCTGGCTTTGCTCCTCGGGACTTTCAGGGCCTCATGTCTTTGCGGCTCTCATCTCACTGCTTCCCAGCTTTTAACCTTCATACCTCTCACCTGTAGCTCTCTATGGGGCTTGTTGCTCATGCTTCTGGGTCTTGTACTTCCGGGCCTCTTGCCTTTTGACTTTTGCCTTGTGCCTTCAGGCATTGAGCCTACAGGCTTTTGCCTCGTGCCTACGGGTTGCTTCTCGCGTTCCACTGCTCCTCGGGCCTGCATGCCTCACATCTTGGGTTTCTAGCCTCGACTCTGGTTAGAGGGGCCTCTTACTTCTGCACCTGGACTTGGCTTAGGCTGATAAGCAGCCACACTCGGCCTAGTAATTCTCACTACTGCTTTAGAACAGGAGTTCTGACTCCTACGGTTCATACTCTGTCTAGTTGGGAGGATTCTGCTGTGCTTAGTTGTTTAATTCTGGTTTCTCGTTTATAATTTATGGTTAAAGAGAGATGTCTATTCGAATTCATCCTATAAGGTGGCAGACTATCGATTCCGAGAGGGAAGAATTAAATGAAGCAGATACTAGTAATAGCACCATGTTAAAGGGAAGGGTTCCTTTCTGACTCCACATGGAAATCAGACTATTTTTCTGGACCAATGTCTCATTAACAGAATCTAGGTAAATAACCTGTGAAGTTTCCTCATGCATCAAATAATGCAACATCTGTTGGCAGAGAGCTCCATAGTCTCCATCATAGGCTCACTACTCATGAAAAAAAATCCATGGTCTTAGCTCTTTCAAATGAAGTATCACTCTGTGATTGTGATTGGAAGGGACCCTCTTTCCTCAGGGCCCACCGGTGGTGCGTGTTTTCAGGGTGTCCTTGGTATTGCACAGGTGATTATTCCAGCACCTGTGCGGTGCTTGGGAGGGGGAATCCTGGAGAAATACACTGTTGGTGGCCCTTGAGGGACTGTGGTGGGGGGGGCGGGCACTGCTCTAGATGATGTCCCCTGGTCACCACTGAAGACTGGGTGGTATGTTCGCACTAGTGGCTTGAATAGTGGAGTATAATCCATACCTATTATTATTTATGCAACTTATTACTCCCATAGTCCTCCATATATTATACTGTGCCACATAGTCCTCCATATATTATAATGCACTCCCATAGTCCATGTAGAAGGTAACCCCATTAGTCTATATAATATAATGCAGCCCCCATAGTCCTGCATGTATTATAATATAATGCAGTCCCCATAGTCCTTCATATTGTATTATTCACCCCATAGTCCTCCATGTATCATAATGCAGCCCCATAGTCCAATTATAAGGTAAACCCATTAGTCCTCTATATAATGCAGCCCCCATAGTCCTATATGTATTATAATGCAGCCCCATAGTACTTCATATTTTATTATGCAGCTCCATAGTCTTTCATGTATACTGTACCCCTATAGTTCATGTATAAGGTGTCCTTCATATTGTATTATGCAGCCCCATATTCCTCCATGTATAATGCACTCCCATAGACCTCTGGCCACTGTTTACTCCCTGATTAAAAAGAAAACAAGTCCTCACCTCTCTTTGTTCCCTTGCTGCTCTGGTCAGGGCGGCGTCCTATTTCGCGATCTACAGTCTCAGCACAGCAGGCGCACAGTTGTGATGTCACTACGCTCTGCTGCACAGAGACATTGGGCACAGGTATAGGGGGAGAATGAAGAAGGATGGAGCAGAGCGCTCCACTCCATTCTTCAGCATTGCTGCGTGCGATGATGAGCAAGGGGGGTCCGATGCTAGCACTAGGCCCCCTGAGTCACGGGCCTCATAGCCGGCTGCTTCTCTGCAGGGTCCCTGTCACAGTCGCAATCTCTGCGACTGCGCTCATTACGCCCATGGTACCGAGACATCTATGATGGAGTTGCTGTACTGAGAACGTTCCTTAGAGACAGTACTATGAGATCAGAAATCATGAACCTCACTCAGTGCAGCAACTCTGACCAGGAACCTCTGTGGGGAGACAGCAAGAATGGAGTTGCTGCAGTTATTTTTTGGCAGACGGTCATACAAGATTACAGACTCAATTAATGAAAAACAGAATTTTGTATATCAGTATTAATAAAAGTTAATGAGAAATTTGGGACACTTTGCGTATATTTTTACATTAATAAATTTTTTTTTTATTATTGCTTTTTGTAGTTTAAAAAATTACACATAGCCTTGATTGTTCAGTTTTGATAGAATTCAATATTTCTTGTTTGTACACCAGTCTTGGCTACCACCATCATTTTGAAAAGCGGATGGAGATTTGCGGGGAAGGTTGTGATCAAGACGCAGGTCACCGACAGAATCATCAAAATTTACAATACAAAAGTGTCATATATTGCAACATAAACGTACTCCAGTACCCAGGATATTCCTGTCATAATTTATAACGAAGAAGTGCATAAATTATGATGAGTTTGACGGCTCTGTTACGCTTCCCCCCATGAAGCTCCGCCTACTCTTCAAAAATGTCGCTGCTGCATCCGAGACTTGTGGGCATACAGGAAAGGTCAAATTTGGAAAAATCTGAACAATCAGCGCTGGGTGTAATTATTTTTATTATGAAAAGCTATATATTTCAAGAATTCCTACTATACTGGATTGTATAAACCTACAGTCACGGCCAAAAGTTTTGAGAATGACACCAAAATTATATTTTCACATGATCGGTTGCCCTCTGGTTTTTAATTTTGTTTGTCTGATGTTTACCTCACATACAGAAATATAATTGCAATCATATTATGAGTACCAAACGGTTATATTGACAGTTAGAATGAGTTAATGCAGCAAGTCAATATTTGCAGTGTTGACCCTTCTTCTTCAAGACCTCTGCAATTCTCCCTGGCATGCTCTCAATCAACTTCTGGACCAAATCCTGACTGATAGCTGTCCATTCTTGCATAAGCAATGCTTGCATTTTGCCAGAATTTGTTGGTTTTTGTTTGTCCACCCGTCTATTGATGATTGCCCACAAGTTCTCAATGGGATTAAGATCTGGGGAGTTTCCAGGCCATGGACCCAAAATCTTTATGTTTTGTTCCCTGAGCCATTTAGTGATCACCTTTGCTTTATGGCAAGGTGCTCCAACATGCTGGAAAAGGCATTGTTGGGCGCCAAACTGCTCTTGGACAGTTGGGAGAAGTTGCTCTTGGAGGACATTCTGGTACCATTCTTTATTCATGGCTGTGTTTTTAGGCAAGACTGTGAGTGAGCCGATTCCCTTGGCTGAGAAGCAACCCCACACATGAATCGTTTCAGGATGCTTAACAGTTGGCATGAGACAAGACTGGTGGTATCGCTCACCTCTTCTTCTCCTAATAAGCTGTTTTCCAGATGGATGTCCCAATCAATCGAAAAGGGGATTCATCTGAGAAAATAACTTTACCCCAGTCCTCAGCAGTGCACTCCCTGTACCATTTGCAGAATATCAGTCAGTCCCTGATGTTTTTTCTGGAGAGAAGTGGCTTCTTTGCTGCCCTCCTTGAAACCAGGCCTTGCTCAAAGAGTCTCCACCTCACAGTGCGTGCAGAAGTACTCACACCAGCCTGTTGCCATTGCTGAGCTAGCTCGGCACTGCTGGTAGTCCGATCCCGCAGCTGAAACAGTTTTAAGATACGGTCCTGGCGTTTGCTGGTCCTTCTTGGGCGCCCTGGAGCCTTTTTGGCAACAATGGAAGCTCTCTCCTTGAAGTTCTTGATGATGCGATAGATTGTTGACTGAGGTGCAATCTTTGTAGCTGCCATACTCTTCCCTGTTAGGCCATTTTTGTGCAGAGCAATGATGGCTGCACGTGTTTCTTTAGAGATAACCATGGTTAACTGAAGAGAAACAATGATACCAAGCACCAGCCTCCTTTTAAAGTGTCCAGTGGTGTCATTCTTACTTAATCATGACTGATTGCCAGCCCTGTCCTCATCAACACCCACACCTGTGTTAATGGAACAATCACTAAAACAATGTTAGCTGCTCATTTTAAGGCAGGAATGCAATGATGTTGAAATGTGTTTTGGGGGTTAAAGTTCATTTTCTTAGCCAATATTGACTTTGCAAGTAATTGCTGTTAAGCTGATCACTCTTTATGACATTCTGGAGTATATGCAAATTGCCATTAGAAAAACGTAAGCAGTAGACTTTGTAAAAATTAATATTTGTAGCATTCTCAAAACATTTGGCCATGACTGTATAATTAGAAGGATAGTTCACCAACCACATATCAGTAAATAGCTGAGGAATATAACCAAACATATGAACCCAAAAATTGTATTCCACCAGACAAAAGTATGAATATACAAAATTAATTTTATTAATTAAACAAAACACACCAAAGATTTAAAAACAACATGATCAGGATGTGTAAGGGGCTGCAGAACATACAGGGGGGTAAATATTCAGAGAAAATTGATGCAAGGTACAGTAACTGGGACAAGCGAGAATAAATTGCACAAATATAAATAGTAATAATAAATCAAAATTCACTCATGGCATATAATGAATAAAGCACCAACATGCATAGTAAAAAAGTACATAGTGCATATGCCATTAGAGATATAACAATAGCATGTGGAGCAGATTTCATCAAAAAGTGCATAGTGCATGTAAACAAAGCCACATGTTATCTATAATATAGAATGCAAAACGGAAACCTCAGCACAAAAAGTGCTTTGTGCATGATTAAGTCCCAGATAACCATCAATTACCATAATGACAAACACACATTTAAATGTAAATAACAATACCCTGAGTTCCCAGCAAGCCCTCACACCACTCCAAGGACCATTTCGCCCTTGCTTTCTCAGGGAGTGAGGTGGAGGGGTCTGCATACGAGCTTTATACCTACCATGGCAGCTGTATGTGATCAAAAGCAACGCGTCATCTCCAGAACCGGATAGCCGCTGATGCACACCAAGGGCGACGAGGTCGCCGTTGATGACGCGCGAGAGGCAACCAGTCACGGGGAGGGCACAGTGCTCCCGGCCGCCATTTTGGAAAAGGTAAGTATCAGATAAAGTGCAATGAAGTGGGCAAAACATATATAAAATAAATCCAATCAACCGCTTGTATGAGGACATGTATATACAGTCATATGAAAAAGTTTGGGCACCCCTATTAATGTTAATGTTAACCTTTTTTCTTTATAACAATTTGGGTTTTTGCAACAGCTATTTCAGTTTCATATATCTAATAAATGATGGGCTCAGTAATATTTCTGATTTGAAATGAGGTTTATTGTACTAACAGAAAATGTGCAATCTGCATTTAAACTAAATTTGACAGGTGCATAAGTATGGGCACCCTTATCAATTTCTTGTTTTGAACACTCCTAACTACTTTTTACTGACTTAAGCCCGCTTTACACGCTACAATATATCTTACGATGTGTCGGCGGGGTCACGTCGTAAGTGACACACATCCGGCATCGTAAGGTACATTGCAGCGTGTGACAGGTACGTGCGATTGTGATTGAACGTTAAAACATTCATCGCATGCACGTCGTTCAATTCCTAAAAATTGAATGTCAGATTGTTCATCGTACCCGGGGTAGCGCACATCGCAGTGTGTGACACCCCGGGAACGATGAACAGATCTTATATGTGTGCACATGTTTTCTAATGCGGCATATATTGAAATGGAGGTTATAGGCAGGTCACTATTAGATTGAAAATAATGTGTTAGAAAGAAAAAATACACATTCATTATTAAACATATAGTCAATATATTATAAATATAATTGATAAAATATCGCAGTCGTAGATGGTAAAAGACAAATGTGCATGTATTGTGAGGTAGCACGGTCGGCTGCGCAGCAGAAGACACGGGATCCAGGCATCAAGGTTCACAGCACACGGTTTTAATGTCCAAAACAAAAGTCCATAACACAATACAGGTGCCTCTCCAGCAGAAAACTCAGGGAGTTCTGTTCACTTCCCCACACCCGGCACACCTGCCCTTGTTCCTGATTCTATTTAACCCTTCCTTCAGTCTGTAGGGAAACAGCATTAACCCTATAGTGGGTTCACTTTCTATCATGGAGTGAGCACAACCTGGGTGAGACATACCGGCCGTCATAGATAACCCCGGTCACAGTCTCACATACCCCCCCCTCAGTTCAAGCGCGCGGGGTTGAACTCCAGCCATCAAACACGGCCCGCGGGACAAGGCATCGGCGTTGCCCTGCAACCTACCGGCCCGGTGTTCAACCGTAAACCGGAAGTTCTGCAGAGAAAGGAACCACCGGGTAACCCGGGCATTCCGTTCCTTGGCGGACCTCATCCAGACCAGTGGAGAGTGATCCGTCACCAAGCGAAACTGCCGTCCCAGCAGGTAATAGCGTAGGGACTCCAAGGCCCACTTGATCGCCAGGCACTCCTTCTCCACTACGCTATAATTCCGCTCGGGAGGGGTGAGCTTCCTACTTAAGAAGGTGACGGGGTGTTCCTCCCCCTGAACTACCTGAGACAGCACTGCCCCCAGGCCGACCTCAGAGGCGTCAGTCTGTACTATGAACTCCTTCCGGAAATCAGGGTTGACAAGAACGGGCTGTCCGCACAGGACCCCCTTCAGGGCCCGGAAGGAGTCCTCGGCCTGCGGAGTCCAGCGCACCATGACGGACTTCTTGCCTTTGAGAAGGTCCGTCAAGGGGGCTGATAGTCCCGCAAAATCCTTTACAAACCTCCTGTAGTACCCCACGATACCCAGGAAGGCCCTAACCTGCTTCGTGGTCAGGGGTCTAGGCCACTTCTGGATCGCCTCAACCTTGTTAATTTGGGGCTTAATCACCCCTTGGCCTATCACGTAGCCCAAGTAGCGGGCTTCCGTGAGTCCCAACGCACATTTCTTGGGATTGGCTGTCAATCCGGCTGTTCGAAGCGCGTCCACCACCGCTTGTACCTGTTCCAAGTGGGTCTGCCAATCGGAGCTGTAAATAATGATGTCATCAAGGTACGCTGATGCATACGCCTGGTGGGGTTCCAGCACTAAGTCCATCAACCTCTGGAACGTGGCTGGAGCGCCATGTAACCCAAAAGGCAAGACAACATAGTGGAAGAGACCCTCCGGCGTAACAAAAGCGGTTTTCTCCTTGGCGGACTCCGTCAGTGGCACCTGCCAGTACCCCTTGGTCAGGTCGAGCGTGGTAAAATACCGCGCCTGTCCCAACCTATCAATCAGCTCATCCACTCTGGGCATGGGGTAGAGATCGAACTTGGATATTTCGTTCAATCTCCTAAAGTCATTGCAGAACCTTAAGGAGCCATCGGGTTTTGGTATTAGGACGATCGGACTAGCCCATTCACTCCGGGATTTTTCGATGACCCCCAGGCGTAACATTGTCTTTACTTCCTCCGATATGGCTTGTCGTCGAGCCTCCGGTACCCGGTATGACTTCAGGCGTACCTTCAGGTGGGGCTCGGTGACAATATCATGTCGTATCAGACTGGTCCTACCGGGCAGCTCGGAGAAGACATCGGGGTTCTGCTGAACCAACCGTCTGGCCTCTCGCCTCTGAGTCTTGGTGAGGGCTTCTCCAATCCTTACTTCCGGTTCGTCCTCTCCGGAGGTCGCTGGAGCCGGAGGTGAAGGACCCGAAGGGGAGGGAGATGGGGAAAAAACAGCCATCAGGCTTTCCCGTTCCTGCCAGGGTTTTAATAGGTTGACATGGTATATTTGTTCAGGTTTCCGCCTACCGGGCTGCAATACTTTATAGTTAACCACCCCGACTCTTTCCTTTATCTCGTAGGGGCCTTGCCACTGAGCCAGGAATTTACTCTCCGCCGTGGGGATTAATACCAACACCCGATCCCCGGGTTTAAAGGTCCGCACGGTGGCTTGTCTATTGTAGCGGCCGCTTTGCGCGGCCTGAGCCTCCTGTAAATGCTCCTTCACAATTGGCATGACCGCGCTTATGCGGTTCTGCATACCCAAAATGTGTTCAATCACACTTTTATGGGGGGTGGGCTCTTGCTCCCATGTTTCCTTTGCCAGGTCCAACAATCCCCGGGGATGTCGCCCGTATAACAACTCAAAAGGCGAAAACCCCGTGGATGCCTGTGGCACCTCACGGATGGCAAACATCAAATAGGGAAGCATCATATCCCAGTCTTTCCCGTCTTTTGAAATCACCCTTTTTAGCATGGTTTTCAGGGTTTTATTGAAACGCTCCACTAAACCGTCCGTTTGAGGATGGTACACAGACGTACGCAACTGCTTGATCTGGAGTAGCCGGCATAGCTCTTTGGTCACTTTAGACATGAATGGGGTCCCCTGATCCGTAAGGATCTCCTTGGGCAACCCCACCCGGCAGAACACAGCAAACAACTCCCGAGCTATAAGCTTTGCTGCAGTATGTCTGAGAGGTATCGCCTCGGGATACCGGGTGGCATAGTCAACGATCACTAGGATGTGTTGGTGCCCTCGAGCGGACTTTACGAGGGGCCCCACCAGATCCATCCCTATCCGTTCAAAAGGGACTTCTATAATGGGTAACGGTACCAACGGACTGCGAAAATGGGTCAGGGGTGCGGTAAGCTGACACTCCGGGCAGGTTTCGCAGAACCGTTTTACCTCCCCAAAGACTCCGGGCCAATAGAACCTTTGCAATATTCGCTCCTGCGTTTTCTTGACCCCCAGGTGGCCACTCATCAGGTGTTTATGAGCCAAGTCGAGGACCCGCCGACGATGCGGCTGGGGCACCACCAACTGCTCTACCCCCACGCCCCGTATTTCATCTACCCGGTAGAGTAAATCCTGCTTAAGAGCGAAATGGGGGTACCTTACCTGGGCACCGGGCAGCTGTGCCACCCCGTCAATTACTGTCACCTGACTCCGGGCATGTATTAATGTAGGGTCCTGGAGTTGGGCAGTCCCAAACGTATCCGGGGACGCCTCCAACTCCGGGATGGGTTCGACCGTCTCAGCCTCTCCTGCCAATACCTCTAGGGGCGACCTATCGGGTTCACACTCTGTCCCTATCATGGGGACCCCTACGGCAGGTGTCCCGGATTCAGGATTGTAGGGCTCAGGTCCCGGACCGACCAATATCTGAGGAGACTTAGGGGGTCCCTTCCATAAAGTCCAAAAATAGGGCAGATCCCTTCCTAGGATCACGTCATAAGGAAGAGTGTTAAGAAGTCCCACCTCATGTTGCACCTGACCGCAAGGTGCTCTGATGGTGACAATCCCCGTGGGATAGTCTCGGCGGTCCCCATGTATGCAAACCACCCCCACGGTACGTCCTGTGGCCTTTACTTTAGCCCTCAAGGTGGATCGCACAAGGGTCACTAAGCTTCCGGAATCCAACAATCCTGTAACCGGACATCCATTCACCTGTATTTGGCACAAGTGGGGCTCCGTCTCTGGGGAGACCAGGTCAGCGGTACACACCACCTGAGCATACATTGAACCCCGCCGGGTAACCCCACAATCCATGGGCTCCGTGGTGAGTGGACACTGGGCTTCCATATGTCCCACCCGCTGGCACCGCCAACATCTAATGGGGACGGAAACCCCCTTGACGGGTTGTCGTTTAGGGTACAGAACCTTCCGGACCTCAGGATTGGCGGCCGCGGCCTCAGGCGGGACGGTAGGGGACTCCTGCACCGTTGTCGGCGGTGGGTCCTTGGCCCTAGGCTTGGAGGGGCCGGACCGACGGGCGGTACGCAAAGTCTCAGTGTCCCGTATCAAGTCCTGCGTAGCCACATGCCGCTCTACCAGGGACACTAACTGGTCCAGGGTACTCGGGTCACCCTGTCCTACCCACCGTTGAACGGTGACGGGTAAAGTGCGCACAAAACGATCCACTACTACCCTTTCCACCATCTGCGCCGGGCTCAGAGTGTCAGGCTGCAACCATTTTTTTACAAGATGCAACAAGTCATAGGCCTGGGAGCGTACGGGTTTGGCTTCCTCATAGAACCACTGATTTACCCGCTGAGCCCGTACATAGGTATTCACCCCCAACCGTGCCAGTATTTCGGCTTTTAGGGTCACATAGTCAATGGCGTCCTCGGTACCGAGGTCCAGGTACGCTTTTTGGGGTTCCCCCGTCAGATAGGGTGACAATACCTCAGCCCACTGGGGGGTCGGCAGCTTTTCCCGCTCGGCCACCCGCTCAAACACCGCCAGGAACGCTTCCACATCGTCCCCCGGGGTCATCTTTTGCAACGCTTGTCTCACCGCTTTCCGGACGCTGCCGTCATCACCCGGTCCCGGGGTTGTTGCTGCCGGTCCGGCACGGATCAACTTGGCCAGGAGAACCATCTGTTCTTGGTGCCTTTTTTCCTGCAATTGCAAGGCTTGCTGCTGACGTGCATTGGCCTGCTCCATCTGTTCTTGGTGCCTTTTGTCCTGCACTTGCAAGGATTGCTGCTGACGTGCATTGGCCTGATCCATCTGTTCTTGGAATTTTTTTTCCTGCACTTGCAAGGATTGGAGCAGGTGTGCATTGGTCTGTTGTTGATGTGCATTAGCCTGTTGTTGCTGTGCATTAGCCTGAGCCAAATGCTTTAGTATGTCCTCCATGGCGTCGCCTGGTTTGGGCTGTAGTATAGCCGCTCGAATCCAGGACATGCGCTGCTGGGTCACCAGGGATGGATGCTACACCTCACCGGCTGTGATGCCCGCATTCTCCACCATATGTGAGGTAGCACGGTCGGCTGCGCAGCAGAAGACACGGGATCCAGGCATCAAGGTTCACAGCACACGGTTTTAATGTCCAAAACAAAAGTCCATAACACAATACAGGTGCCTCTCCAGCAGAAAACTCAGGGAGTTCTGTTCACTTCCCCACACCCGGCACACCTGCCCTTGTTCCTGATTCTATTTAACCCTTCCTTCAGTCTGTAGGGAAACAGCATTAACCCTATAGTGGGTTCACTTTCTATCATGGAGTGAGCACAACCTGGGTGAGACATACCGGCCGTCATAGATAACCCCGGTCACAGTCTCACAGTATATATAATATAGTAACCTCCACTTATACCAACCAACCCGCATCAAAAATATATCACCTCAGCAAGTATGTATTATGCAAATAGCACATTCTCATTTAGACATAGCAATTAAGAAAAAAGACATATCATTGATATGGAAAACAGCAAGCTCACCAACAGAGCCCCATTTTGACAAAAACAAGGCGATGGTATAAAGTAAAGAGACAAAAATGTTAAAACATAAATAAATGTGAAACGCTGATGAGATGAGAAGAGAAAAGAAAAAAGCAGTAGAAAGAGGCAAAATGCCATATGGAATTATAAGAAGCTTGTGAATCCGCACTGATCGTTAAGGCCTGCGGGCTTCATACATTTGAGGAGTGTAATCCATTTATATTCAACTTGATTAAGTCTCCTGAAGACATCACCTCTCCTATTTCCAGGGTAAATCCGATCGATACCCCTAAACCTCAAAAGATGGGATTGTCCCAAGTGGTGATCATGAAAATGTCTTGCTAGAGGTTTTAATTTGGCAATGGTGAAGATTTGGTCTGCAGGAATTTTTTCTGCTGCCTTGATGTCCCTAATATGTTTGAGTATGCGAACCCGAGGTTCGCGTGTGGTCATACCCACATATTGTAAATTACATGGGCATCTGGCCAAACAGACAACATTGGTTGACTAACAATTTATAAAGTGGAGAATCTTATAGCTCCGCACATTGTCGGAATCTGAAAAACTGTCCACTTTAGAAATGTATGAGCAAGCCATACAGTTTCCGCATGTCCAGGAACCCCATTTGGGTCCCTTTGAGCCAAAGATGAAACTAGATGGATTCACATGGTGGCTATGTACTAACATGTCTTGAAGAGTCTTACCCCGCTTTGCAATAAAAAAAATTTTTCTGTGACGATACTCGACAGAGAAGCATCCGCCTTAAGAATAGGCCAAAATTTGGTAACGGCTCCCGTTAGTTCCTTCCACCTGGATTAGTAGTCGAAAATAAAACGTGTGATATTGTTAGATTCCTTCCTATCCCTAAGATACAATAATGTATGCCTGCTAGTATGTTTGGACATATGATATGCCTGATTCACCACGTCTCCATGATATCCCCCGCTGAAGAAATCTGGATCTCAAATCAGTTGAAAATCAGAGTTTCTATCACAAATAAATTGTCCCTTTGTGATAGCACGAATCACATGTTATGGATGAGCCGACCGGGCATGCAAAAAGGAATTCACACTGGTTTCTTTACGAAAAATTGTAGTATGAAGATGTCCCTTGTTGTCAACCATGATATGTAGATCAAGAAAGTCCATTGTCATGTGGTTGATGTGGTAGGAGAGCTTAACATTCCAGGTAGTATCATTAAGATGGTGTAGAAATTGGTCCAGATGGTTTTTCGAACCCTGCCAAATAAACAGCACATTGTCAATGTAACGAATCCATAAAATGATGGATTTTGAAAAAAATATCGCTGTTTTGTATAAATTCCCGTTCCCATAGGCCCAAGAAGAGGTTGGCGTAGGATGGGGCACACGCCGCCCCCATCGCCACGCCCCTCTTCTGTAGGAAGAACTTGTCCTTAAACACAAAGTAATTGTTAGTAAGTACAAATTCCATGAGGGATATCAAAAATTCAACAAATACCAGGGCGTGGCCTGGACGCAGAGCGGGAAAGTCGCATGGTGGCTCGGCTCCGGTGGAGATCTCCAGTTTAATGATTCCTGTGACCCTCCCGGACCTGCACTTAGCACCCAGTAACACTTGGGGGATCCCTGCCGACGTGAGACTCTAACTGGGAGCGCTAATGGACCGGGAGAAGGAGGAAGAACGCCGACACCGCTCACCCTGAGAAGGCCTGCATCTCTGGTGAGCACACGCGGCGAAGGGGAAGTCCCGGAGCGTGATCACGGTGAGCAGTGCCTTTACAAACATCGGGCAGTGCTCTGGAGGAGGAGAGCGAACAGATGCCCTGGGAGCAGCAGCGAGGAGCAGCAGCTTGAGACCCCAAGAGCACAGGAACACTGACACCACTCACCCTGAGTAGGCCTGGTCTCCTGGTGAACGCACACAGCGGAGGTGGAGTCCTGGAGCGGGGGGTGCGGTGAGTGGAGCTATTGAGGCAGCTGGTGCAGTGGTCTGGAGGAGGGAAACGAGCAGGTGCTCTGAAGGCAGCGGTGAGGGGCGGCAGTCTGGGGCCCTGAGTGGAGTGGAGAAGGGCTGCGGTGCAGCTATCTGACGTCCTGACCTGGGGGCTCAAGTCTGATCCTGTGGCAGTACAGGGAGAGGGGTGCTTCGGTTCCCTCTTCCATGATATAAGTAAAGAAGGGAGAAGGAAGAAAATTTGGGGCAGTGCTGCAGAATTGTCTTTTCAGAGCCCGCCTTTTCTCTATATAGAAAAATCCCTCACTTTCTGCATTGTACTCTGCTGCCATCTTGTGGACATTGGAATAATAGCTTGCTGCAAAGAGATTTCCACGGGACGGAGCCATGAAAGAGATGTACACCCCTGTATAATGTCTGAGTAGAGGGGGGCTTGTCTTACCGCCCAGATAGAGGACATAAGTGAATAACTATAATTTTAACGGTCTTACATCAATAAACAATATTGAAAGGCGACATAATACACTGTACAGACCAGGTGACGATCTGGCTGGGGTGAGGAGGAGAAGAGGTCCAAGCTGGTCATACAGATTGAAAGGGGAGCAGTCGTTTGTGACCCCTCTAGACAAGTTTCTTACTAAGAGAGACTGTGCTGTGAGTGACCCCATGCCACCAAAGTCACAACGACAATCAACCCATAAAAGCAATCAAGCGAAAAATAAAACTACGCGGTCGGGTTCCGTGGATATGGACCTGGACTCTACGCCTTCACTGTCTGCTTTGGTGTCTCAACAGGAAGACAGAGGAGGGTCACGCGACTCCCCATCAGAATCTGAGTCGGGAGATATGGAACACCATTTTGATCACAGAAAATTAAAAAAGTATCTGGATCTCCTTCCTACCAAGGAAGACTTCAAATCCCTGATTTCGGAAGTAAAAGAAACCTGTAAGTCAGAGATTAACTCAATCCGCCAAGATGTTGGGCTACTAGCAGATAGAGTGGACTCGGTGGAAAGGGATCACAATACCACTAGACAGTACATCATCAAATTACAAAAGAACGTGACTTCTTATGCTCGGGCTCTGAGTGAAACTAACAAACATCTGGAGGACCTAGACAACAGAGGGCGCCGTAATAATATCCGAGTGAGAGGCGTCCCTGAGGCTACAGGTAATGAAGATGTCCATGCCATACTTGAAACCATATTCAACACTGTACTGGAGCGCCCTACAACTCAAAGGATAAAATTGGACAGAGCACATAGAGCATTACGCCCCAGGGGGCCTCAAAATCAATCTCGTGACATTATTTGCTGTGTCCATGACTTCCAACTAAAAGAGTCTATCATGGCCAAAGCCCGTACTTCGGAGGGAATTGAATATAAAGGGACTCGGATCCAATTATTCCCTGATCTATCTTGGATCACCTTACAGAAAAGGAGACATCTGCAGCCACTACTTGCATCCTTAAAAGATAAGGGCATCCGATACCGCTGGGGGTTCCCGTTTGCCCTCATAGCCTCAAAAGATGGTCGTATGGCTGTGCTACGCTCTACTCAGGACCTCCCAGCCTTCTGCACTGACCTGGGAATCCCTTCACCCTCCCTGGTAGACTGGGAATTAGAGATGCCATCCAATCCACCCCGTCCGGTCTGGCAACAAGTGGACTCTAAGGGGGGATCTCCCTCATCACGGCCTAAGGCACGACTGGCTCCGACTTGAGATGACAATTTTATTTTTTCTTTCTTCTAGGAACTGGAGCCTTGAGTTTGAGTCTCTGGTTTCAGGCTGCAGTCCCCCCCTTGGGGGGTGGTTTCATGCCCTCCCCGATTTATTATAAGGACTTTGGTTGGCCCTTTCTTTCATAAGTAGCTGTTCACTTTCTTCTTTTTCTTTTTTGATATTGATATATCTGGTTAAGATTCCTCATACCATTTGCATTGGTTTGCTACTAGGGCAGTGAGAACTGAATACTCCCCTCTCTTAGATGTTTAGAATCTAGCTTTAGACACTGACTGTGATAGCAGTGTGTCCATAGCTACAAACCCCCTTTAAGGGTTAGAGTTACCCTGGGTCCTCCTACGGAAGAGTTGGTATAGGAGGTTAGGGTTTAGATATTGGTAAAGTTTTAAGTTATGCCAATTTTTTCTTCTTTGACCCTGACCGGGGAGGACGAAAGCAGAGGTGAAGGCTTTCGCCTGTGGCTTCACTCCTCTCCGGTAACATTTGTGACATGTAAATGTTATGCTCTATATGTTATGTGTTTTGTCATTGTCTTTTACCATTCCTTATGTGTTTACCCTGATTGTGGTGAGGGAATCTTCTGTACCCCATTGAGAGCCATCCATCATGGGCCGTCAGGCAAGTTTGAGATGGGCAATACCCGGTTAGCCTTTGTATGTAATGCTAATTTTGCTTTATACTACTATAACTTAAAATATGGTTAAAATTTTAACACTAAATGTTAAGGGTTTGAACTCAAACATTAAGAGGCGAATGGCACAAGGTGAGATGCGGACCCAGCGAGCTGATGTGGTTTTCTTGCAGGAAACGCACTTGAATCTCAACGAGAACTGCAATTTCGCTAAACACCTTTACCCTACGATTTTTTTAGCCTCCCAGGAAAGGAAAAAAGCTGGTGTAGCGATTTTAATATCAAGGACCTGTCCCATTCAAGTTACTACCTCCCTGGCAGACCCACAGGGTAGATACCTTATCCTACAAGGGACATATAAGGAAGTTCCAATCCTTTTGTGTAACATTTATGCCCCTAACACATCCCAGATCCTCTTTTTGAACCGGGTATTCCTCAAATTAACACGCCTTCGCCCCTCAGTGTGGATTGTTGGTGGAGATTTTAACACTATTTTCTCTGACTCTTTAGACAGGTTGACCATTAACAATCAATTGTCGAGCCCGTCTCAACGTAAATTGACAGCTGCCTTTCGAAGACTAATCCGCAGGTTTGCCTTATTTGATTTGTGGCGAGTTAAACATCCCTCAGAAAAAACCTTTACCTTCTACTCTCCCCCTCATGGTACACACACCAGGATCCATTTCTTCTTTGGCAACATTCAGGCCCTTAGATTGATGGGCAAAGTGGATATTGGTGCAATAACGTGGTCAGACCACGCGCCAATGACTCTCACCCTAGATCAGACAACCCAACGTACAAGAGTCTGCCACTGGAGGCTCAATGAGTCCCTCCTCAAGAGAACTTCCTACAGAGACAAACTGGAAGCAGGATTGATGGAATACTTTGAGAACAATGAGGGGTCAGTGCCCAATTTTTCTACTGTTTGGGAAGCCCATAAGGCCGTCTTTAGAGGGCAATGCATAGTATTAAGCTCCCGCATCAAAAAAGATAGACTATATCAGAGAGATCAGCTCCTTAAAAGTCTCAGAGACTTAGAAAATAGGATGACCCTTAACCCATCAATACGTACCCTTAGAGCTATAGTAAAGACTCGTGCCCAACTGAAAGACTTAGCAGTCAATATAACAGAAAAATTGCTACTTTATAGAAAGCATAAATACTATGACAAAGGAAATAAATCTCACTCCCTTTTAGCCCGCCAACTTAGGGAGGAGAGGGGGAACTCATCCGTTTATGCCTTGAGAGATTCGGGAGGGAATACGTTCTATGACCCCACTAAAGTTGCAAAGATTTTTCAGGATTATTTGTCAAGATTGTATTCTTTGCCCAGCACTCTTCCTACAGACCCAGGAAAACAGAGGGAGCTAATCCACTCCTTTCTTGAGCAGTGTAAGCTGCCTACCCTTACTAAGAATGCTGTAAACACACTGAATAAAGAAATCACGTGTGAAGAGGTAGGAGAGGTGCTTAAATTACTTCCTAATGGAAAATCACCAGGTCCAGACGGTCTGACATACTTCTACTACAAGGCGTTTGCGGATCGACTTACCCCCTATTTAGTTAAATTATTTAATAGCTTCCTCACAGGCTTCCCCTATACCCACAAGTATGTTACATTCATATATTACGCTTATACCCAAACCTGGGAAGGATGCTATGGAATGTGCCAATTATAGGCCCATAGCACTCCTTAATGCCGATTTGAAAATCTTTACTAAGCTACTAGCTCTACGCCTTTCAGTTCTACTTCCTCACCTAATACATAAAGACCAGGTGGGTTTTGTCCCATGTAGACAGGGAGGGGACAATACCAGGAAGATCATTGACTTAGTAGAGGTTGTTAATAAGACAGAGAGTGAAGCACTCCTTCTTAGTTTGGATGCGGAGAAGGCGTTTGACCGTCTGGGGTGGCCATTCATGTTCGAAACATTGCATCAATTTGGAATTTCGAGTCCATTTATTACTGCCCTGAAAAGTCTATATTCATGCCCCTCAGCTTCAGTCAAGCTTCCTTATGCCACATCTCAACCCTTTCAAATACACAACGGCACTCGTCAGGGATTCCCTTTGTCCCCCCTTCTCTTTGTCATGTGTATTGAACCATTGGCTGCTGCTATTCGCAATGACCCTAATATAAGTGGAGTAATGGTACGAGATAAGGAGTTTAAGCTATCTCTATATGCGGATGATGTCCTATTGATCTTGTCCCAACCACATATCACCCTCCCGAATTTGCATTCCTTGTTACTACAATTTGGAAGGTTGTCAGGGTATAAGGTCAATCAGAACAAAACAGAAGCTCTGCCTCTTAATATTCCACAGGTGCGGGTCTCCTCCTTACAGGAAAACTACAACTATAAATGGAAAAACATATCCTTGACATACCTTGGGATACAATTAACATCTAAGTATAAGCTCTTGTACCAGCAGAACTATCCTAGTTTATTTACTGAGATAAAAAGGCTCTTGCTCAATTGGAACAAGCTCCCATTGTCTCTGTTTGGAAGAATCTCTGCAGTCAAAATGTCTGTCCTGCCGAAGCTACTTTACCTGTTTGAGACCCTTCCTGTGTGTGTACCATACAAAGAGTTGCGCAACATTCAGTCTGTTATACTTCAATTTGTTTGGGCCCATAAGAGACATAGAATCAAGAAAACAACATTATTTGACAGTAAACTGAGAGGAGGCCTGGGGGTCCCTGATATTACTAAGTACTATTGGGCAGTACACTTACGTCACATCCCTGCATGGTCTAATCGCAGTGCCTTCTCTAGATGGATGGAAATAGAGAAGTTATGGCTAGCCCCAATACACCCTAACTCCTACCTTTGGGGCACCTCATGTAATAAGCCTGACCCACATACCCTGGGCCCTATAGCCTTCACGAAGAGAATATGGGACTGTTGTGTCAAAAAGTTTCCACTTAAATCTGAACACTCTCCCTTGACTTCTTTTCTTTTTAATCCCAGAATGCCAGACGGTATGCAGGGTACAGCGACTAAAACATGGTGTGACAGGAAACTCTTTTGCTTTGCTGACATAGTAGACACACACTCTAGAGTCCTTCTCCCATACGCCACCATAGCTGCTAAATTTAATCTCCCAGGCAATTCCCAATATCGGTATTTACAAGTTAGACACCTGATGCATTCCCTTTTTACCTCATTAGAAGTCTCTATCCCTACACTTTTTGAGAGATTGTGCAGAGTTGGGGCCTCTGCTAAAGGCCTCATCTCCGATATATATCGTATTTTAATGGCTCCGTGCCCAGAAGACAAGCCAAATCATACATATATGAGGAAATGGGAAGATTTCCTTCGTGAGTCCATTCCCTTGTGTATGTGGAAGCGGATCTGGGATACGGCCTCAAAGACATCTTCGTGCTATGTTTATAAGGAAAATCAGTATAAATTATTTATGTATTGGTATCACACCCCATCACTACTACATAAACTAAACCCAGCTATACCTGACAATTGTTGGAGGTGTGGAGCCACAGGAGGAGACATACTGCACATATTCTGGGTATGCCCCAATATCCAGTGTTTCTGGAGGTTGGTGCAATCTCTTATTTATAAAGTAACTAACCTTCGGGTTCCCCTGGATCCTAAATTCTATTTATTAAATATACCACTTGCTCAGCTGGGGAAAAGAGTGAAGCGGTTACTATTACACATGACCACAGCAGCTAGATGTCTAATTGCCCGTAACTGGAGGTTGGCCCATCCACCCTCACTTACAGATCTCCAATCTCGGATCCAAGATGTGAGAAGGATGGAGTATTTATCTGCCCTGTCAAATAACACAGTAGATCTTTTTGAGAGTGTTTGGTCACTTTGGGACACTTATTGGGCCAACAAAGAATAACAGTGAAGTACGGTCTTGATTGAAGCCTGATATGCTCACCCTCCCCAATCCATCCCCCCTCCCTTATGTTTCCCTGTCTAGTATTGTATTGTTCGTCTTGTCATATTCCCTGTTTTCAGTGTATTAGTGGATAATGTGTATACTGATTTCTGGTTTACAGTTATTGCTAACAAGCTTGTGAGACATATCTATGCATCCATGTACTTTTTCTGTATCTGTTCTAAAAACTTAATAAAACATTCAGTTATAAAAAAAAAAATTCAACAAATTCCAAATCATGATCACAGCCAGAGAGATAGAACTTAAGTGCCTTCAGACCTAGGCTGTGGGAAATAGAGGTGTATAAGGACTCGACATCACATGTTATAAGATACATATTAGAGTCCATATGTATCCCCTCCAACATCTGAAGGACTTCGGTAGAATCCCAAACATATGAGGGCAATTTGACCACGATTGGTTTCAGAAAATGATCAAGCTTCTTATAATTCCAGATGGCATTTTGCCTCTTTCTACTGCTTTTTTCTTTTCTCTTTTCATCTCAGCAGCGTTTCACATTTATTTATGCTTTAACATTTTTTGTCTCTTTACTTTATACCATCACCTTGTTTTTGTCAAAATGGGGGGGCTCTGTTGGTGAGCTTGCTGTTTTCCATATCAATGATATATCTTTTTTCTGAATTGCTATGTCTAAATGAGAATGTGCTATTTGCATAATACATACTTGCTGAGGTGATATATTTTTGATGCGGGTTGGTTGGTATAAGTGGAGGTTACTATATTATATATACATGCACATTTGTCTTTTACCATCTAAGACTGCGATATTTTATCAATTATATTTATAATATATTGACTATATGTTTAATAATGAATGTGTATTTTTTCTTTCTAACACATTATTTTCTATCTAATAGTGACCTGCCTATAACATCCATTTCAATATATGCCGCATTAGAAAACATGTGCACACATATATATATATGTCCTCATACAAGCGGTTGATTGGATTTATTTTATATATGTTTTGCCCACTTCATTGCACTTTAATCTGATAGACTTACCTTTTCCAATGTGCGGAGCTATAAGATTCTCCACTTTATAAATTGTGGTTCATATTTCCTACAGCTCCAGGAAACCACTATGGGGGCAGCTTGTGCGCCCTCATATGCAAATTTATTCCTGGGGTTGTGGGAAAGAGACTTATTTGCTTCTGATTCGAAAATGGATCGGGTCATATTTTGGACCATATTTATTGACATTTTTTTCATTTGGAACGGATCTGAATCAGAGTTGAATCTTTCATCTTTGATTTGAACAAGAACAACTTAAATACTAAATTAAAATATAAATGTGACAGTCAAGCAATAGACTTTTTGGATGTCACAATTAAATGCGACAGGGATAGAATGTTACAGACCGATATTATTCGAAAGGAAATTTCTGTAAACGCCCTGCTACACGTGACATCCCATCCATCTCATATCATTAGGTCTGTCCCTATAGGACAATTCTTAAGACTAAAGGTACCTTCACACATAGCGAGATCGCTAGCGAGATCGCTGCTGAGTCACAGATTCTGTGACGCAACAACAACAACCTCGCCAGCGATCTCGCTACGTTTGACACATAGCAGTGAACAGGCCCCTGCTGTGAGATCGCTGGTCGTGTCAGAATAGCCTGGACCATTTTTTGATTGTCGTGGTCCTGCTGGGCAGGATGCATTGGTGTGTTTGACGCCTTACCAACGACCTTGTTGACGACTCAGAGCTCAGACACGTACAGCCACGTACGGGTCCCAACGACTACCGAAATCGTTATACAGGTTGCTATGGTCGCTGTATCGTTGGGAAGAACTGACTGTTTGACATCTCACCAGCGACCACGTAGCGACTTACCAGCGATCCTTATAAGGTCGTATCGTTGTCGGGATCGCTGGAAAGTCGTTAAATGTGACGGGGGCGTAAGACGTCTATGTTCAACTGATGAAGATTACTACTCAAAAGCTGAAGATTTGAGGAACCATTTTCTTGAAAGGGATATAGTCGAAGATCAAACATGCATACAATAGGGCACGGAACACGAATTGGCAGGACCTTATCTATTCATCGACGCGAAGAAATAAAGACAACAAGGTTACAATGGTGACTCAATTTCATTCACAGTGGCATCAAATGACAAAGATCATGGAACGATTCTGGCCTATTCTCACATCAGATCCTATTTTGAAACAATACCTACCCATTAAGCCAGCAATTACTGCACGATGCTCCAAATATCTGAGGGACCATCTGGTTAGATGTTTTTACCCACATACCAACTAGAAAGTGATATCTTTGGGATAGACTTTGACAAATAAGAATTGGGTTGTTCTTCTTGTGGATACTGTGAGGCGTGCCCTAATATTGCTAAAACTAAGGAGTTTGTATCGTCATATGGGGAGACTTTTACTATCACTAATACTATCACATGCTCAACGACTAAGGTGGTCTATCATGCCACCTACCCTTGTTCAAAAATATACATAGGGTTAACCACAAGAACATTTAAAATAAGAATTCGGTAACATGTTCACGATTAGAGATGAGCGAGCCTCTAGAGGCTCGAGTTCGGTTTGGTTCGTCGAACAGAGGCCGCGTTCGAGTTCGGTTCAGCGAGCCGTTCGACGAACCTCTCAAACCCCATTGAAAACAATGGGAGGCAATCACAAACACATAAAAATGTAAATGTACACATACAGTTAATAAACATTGCCATAACACTTACAGGTCCCCGCGATGCGTCCTGCACTCTGTCTCCCGCCGCTTTTCCTTCCGATAATCGCTGCATCCTCCCGGTAACCAGCAGTGATGATAGGACCTATCGTGATGTCAAAATAGCATGTGACCAGTCACGTGTCTATTATCTCATTGGCTACAGACTGGTCACATGGCTAGACGTCATGCTAGGTCCTGTCATTGCATCTCTCCGGTACGCGATGATCGTTCCAGCATCTCCGTGTACTGGCAACATGCTCTGGCGCACGGTCTGCTTCCCCATTCCGTTATTCACCGGCTGCCACAGCCGGTCAATAGCGGAGATCACCGTTGCTATAGCAACATGCCTGTCAGCGGTGACGTCACCGCTTACAGCACGCAGCGGCACCGGGAATCACGTGATCGGAGCACCGTTGCTATGGTAACCTGTCTTGTTAGAGGTGACGTCACCGCTTACAGCCAGCAGCCTCTGATCACTCACAAGAGTGAAAAGACTGCACGGGGAGCAGCAACATCTTTCTCCCATGCAGTGCTGCTGATGTAGCAGAGCTGCATGGGTTGAAGGAGAAAGAAGACAGAAGACCATGGATCGTGGAGGGCTGACAGGGAGTAATAAACATGGAGTCTCTAAGTGTGTCTGTGTATTTATTTCTATTAAAGTATTTTTTCTCTGTGTGGTGTCTTTTTTTTTTAACCCTTTATTGGAGATTCTTAATGGCCGGGTCAAACTTGCCAGAGATTAAGAATCTCTGGCTTAATACTAGCTAGTAAAACAAAGCTAGTATTAACTCATTATTACCAAGCAAGCCACCGTCACTAGAGCAGCTGGAAGAGTTGGATACAGCGCCAGATGATGGCGCTTCTATGAAAGCACAATTTTCTGGGGTGGCTGTGGACTGCAATTCGCAGCAGAGGGGCCCAGAAACCTCGGGCTAACCTTTGCTGGGGATCCAATGCCCAGCTGCCTAGTTGTACCTAGCTGGACACAAAAATGGGGCGAAGCCTACGTAGTTTTTTTTTCTTAAATTATTTCATGAAATTCATGAAATAATTAAAAAAAGGGCTTCCCTGTATTTTTAGTTCCCAGACGGGTACAAATAGGCAGCTGGGGTTTGGGGGCAGCCGTACCTGGCTAGCATACAAAAATATGGCGAAGCTCATGTCATTTTTTTTGTAGTTTTTTGGCAAAAAAAAATAAAAAATGCTTCCCTGGATTTTCCATTGCCAGCAAAGGTAACACCAAGCAGTAGGGGTTAGCAGCCAGTAGCTGCTTGGATTACCCTTAGCTAGCAATACAAAAAATGCAGCGGGAGCCCATATATATTTTTTTAATTATTTATTTAAATAACTAAAAAAAAATGGGCTTCCCTGTATTTTGATTGCCTGACATCACAGTGCTGTAAAAATAAATCATTAAAAAAAATAACGTAGCGCTCCGCGGTATTTTTGATTCTCAGCGCAGATAAAGCAGACAGCTACGGGTTGCCACCCCCATCTGCCAGGCGTTACCTTGGCTGGCAATCAAAATACAGGGAAGCCCATTAATTTTTTTTATTTAAAAAAATAGTTTAAAAAAAAAAATGATGTGGGGTCCCCCCATTTTTGATAGCCAGCTAGGGTAAAGCAGACAGCTGTAGCCTGAAAACCACAGCTGGCAGCTTTACCGTGGTTGGTGATCCAATGTAGAGGTCACCCCAGGCTCTTTTTTTATAATTATTTTATAAACATTAATAATTACAAAAAAAAGTAGGGTCCCACCCAAATTGGATCACCAGTCAAGGTAAAGCGGACAGCTGGGGTCTGGTATTCTCAGGATGGGAAGGTCCATAGTTATTGGCCCTTTACAGCCTAAAAATAGCAGGCCGCAGGCACCTCAGAAGTGGCGCATCCACTAGATGCGCCAATCCTGACGCTTCACCCCAGCTCATCCCGTGCCCTGGTGGCAAACGGGGTAATAAATGGGGTTGATACTAGCTGTAAGGTCACCTGACATCAAGCCCAGCAGTTTGTGATGTCATGGCATCTATCAGATACCCGACATCACAAACTGTCAGTACTAACAAAACAAATAGACAAAAAAAAAATGTATTTGAAAAAACACTCCCCAAAACATTCCCTCTTTCACCAATTTATTGTAGGGGAAAAAAAATAAGGGGGTCCCACGACGACTCTGGACCGTCTAAAATATGGGGGGACATGCTCAGGGAACGTATTCCCCATTTTCTAGGAGTGCAGACCCTCCATGTGAGGAGTGTGGGTGCAATGAATCTGCACCCACTTTCCCCGGGTCCACAGCAGCAGAGTCCATGTCGTAACTGGTGCTACCAAAGCTGCAATGCCCTGCTCATGAGGTAAGGGCATGCCTAATCAGGAGAACTATTCTACATTTCCAAATATTGGTATTTGCTGATATTATTGCTATCCCACCTACTATATATTGGGGATAGGATCTTGGAGATGGAATACCCCTTTAAGTCCAGTTATCCAGCTGAATAAATACTAAACAACAGAGCTCGCTATTTAGATGTGTTTTCTTGTGGCGTATAACGGACTGTCATGTTTGGTAGTCGTTCAGCAGGGCAACTATAAAATCAAATACCTCGATTTGGAAATGTAGTATAGCTCTCCTGATTAACTATGTTCCTTACCTCATGAGCAGGGCATTGCAGTAGCTTACAGATGCATGGTTACCACCACTCACTGTGTCTGAACACAGGAAGCTGAGCTGACAGCCGCTCTGTGCATGCGGCAGCGTTTATTGTGAAGGAGGGGCCGCGGGAGGATCAACGCTGCACAGGTACCGTGGGACACCGGGGAACACTGGTGGGGTTATAGGGGGTGACCTGGCAGGGCCTGGGTAGGAGTTTTCTGTCGTATGTGTCATGGCACATGCGACAGAAATCAGAGGAGTAGGGTGAATGCGGCCGGCGCGCTGCTGTGTGCGCGGCCATCTTGGATTTCCGGGAGGGGGTCAGAGGGGGGGGGCACTTTGGTGACACCGGGGGACTGGAGGGGACTGGGGAGGAGATTTATCTCCCATCTGACATGTTTGTTCATGCCAGATGGGAGATAAATAATTTTTTACCGGCGCTGTCATTTACTGTAACGTGATCATCGGTATACGGTGTATACCGGTGATCACGTGAGCGGGGACCGGAAAAAATAACCTGAATCATGATCTCCAGGGTCTCAGCTACCCCCTTAAATCCCGGAGATTTTCTGATACTGGGGGCGCTATTCACTTATTTCTGCCTGCTGTTTATAAACGGCAGATCAGAATAGGGCTACATTCACACGGCCGATCCGTTTTTGCAGTCAGCAAAAAACAGTCCTTTTTTTTCACGGGTGCATCCATGTGGCATCTGTTTCCGTTCCGTATACGGTCCGTATGTCATCCGTTTGTCATCCGTGTGCCTTCCGTTTTTTTGCGTACTGCAAAAAAACTGAAGGAGGGAAAATACATAAATTTACCCAGGATCTGAGAAACCAAGGGAAAAATTGTGAAAACATACCCTGCTGTAACTAAATAAAAGCATAGTGCATATAAACATAGGGTACTTAGTAAACACTGTTTTTGATCAAAAAAAAGCATAAAGCTATCCCACCAACGCCAAGGTGTACCCAGTTGGGATAGTACCTACACTCTCTAATATTAAAACCTTACCATGGGTCTAAAATAGGCCTCAATGTGGCTAAGGGCTGAGAGCGACCGGGTCCCAACAGGACACACACAGTCAGGGGGATTCACAGAATGAAATGTCCAGCTCACCAAGAGGGAGGGCCACACCCCATTTGTACTGAATACAAAAAAACTACATAAAAACAAAAAAGTGAGCCGGAGTATGAGATGGTATACATGGAGCTTGTGAGCTCATGTTCACACTGGCCATTAGACAAAGAGAAACCAAGGGAAAAATTGTGAAAACATACCCTGCTGTAACTAAATAAAAGCATAGTGCATATAAACATAGGGTACTTAGTAAACACTGTTTTTGATCAAAAAAAGCATAAAGCTATCCCACCAACGCCAAGGTGTACCCAGTTGGGATAGTACCTACACTCTCTAATATTAAAACCTTACCATGGGTCTAAAATAGGCCTCAAAGTGGCTAAGGGCTGAGAGCGACCGGGTCCCAACAGGACACACACAGTCAGGGGGATTTACAGAATGAAATGTCCAGCTCACCAAGAGGGAGGGCCACACCCCATTTGTACTGAATACAAAAAAACTACATAAAAACAAAAAAGTGAGCCGGAGTATGAGATGGTATACATGGAGCTGACTGTGTGTGTCCTGTTGGGACCCGGTCGCTCTCAGCCCTTAGCCACATTGAGGCCTATTTTAGACCCATGGTAAGGTTTTAATATTAGAGAGTGTAGGTACTATCCCAACTGGGTACACCTTGGCGTTGGTGGGATAGCTTTATGCTTTTTTTGATCAAAAACAGTGTTTACTAAGTACCCTATGTTTATATGCACTATGCTTTTATTTAGTTACAGCAGGGTATGTTTTCACAATTTTTCCCTTGGTTTCTCTTTGTCTAATGGCCAGTGTGAACATGAGCTCACAAGCTCCATGTATACCATCTCATACTCCGGCTCACTTTTTTGTTTTTACCCAGGATCTATAGCTTCAACCTACATGAGGCGATCACATGTTCACTCCAGTGCCATTTTCTACTGCTTTTCACAGCGTAGAGCTCTCTGGTGATTTTCTTGTGCTTGTACACTTCATATCAGTCTTTTCTGTCATTATAATGGCAGAAAGACACATCATGTCCCACTCTCCTGCATTTTGTAATTTTGCACCCTTTGGTGCCTTTCATGTGGCATTAAGGGGTGCTTAGCCTTGTATTTAGCCAAAAAAATTAATACATTTAAAAAAAAATGACGTGGGGTTCCCCCGATTTTTGATAGCCAGCTAGGGTAAAAGAGACGGCTGCAGCCTGCAGACCACAGCTGGCAGCTTCACCTTGGCTGGTAATCCAAAACTGAGGGCACCCCACACTGTTATTTTAAATTAAATAAATAATTAATTAAAAAAATACACGTGGGGGGTCCCCAGAAAATTGCATCACCAACCAAGGTAAAGCGGACAGCTGGGGTCTGATATTCTCAGACTAGGGAGGTCCATGGTTATTGGACTCTCCCCAGCCTAAAAATAGCAGGCCGCAGCCGCCCCAGAAGTAGCGCATCCATTAGATGCGCCAATCCTGGTGCTTCGCTCCAGCTCATCCCGTAGCCCTGGTGCAGTGGCAAACGGGGTAATATATGGGGTTAATACCAGATGTGTAATGTCACCTGGCATCAAGCCCTGGGGTTCATGATGACAGGCATCTATCAGATACACGACATCACCAACCCAGTCAGTATTAAAAAAAAATAGACGACAAACACATTTTTATTTGAAAAAACACTCCCCAAAACATTCCCTCTTTCACCAATTTATTAGAAAGAAAAACAAATCCAGGTCTGGTGTAATCCAATAAGGGGGTCCCACGACGATCCATACCATAGTCAATGTCCCAGTCAATGAAGAACAGAATCTTCCATATTGGCTGGGAGAGCAATGCAGTGACCTGAGCTAACATCAATGGGTCAGCCCAGGTCACTGCAGGGCATGACAAGTGCTGTTGTCAGGAGGATAGCGAGGTACATTACCTGCGGTGATCGCTGCACTCCTGACAGCAGAGCTGTCACTGAGTTCAATGACCGCCGCCTTCACAACCAAGTATCGCGGGAGCCTGTGAAGTCACCGCTAGTGACTGTCTCGGGTTGGCAGCAAGAGGAGATGTGACAAGCGGCGGCAATGGAAGACAGTAACAGCGCTGACGTCGGGAGGCCAGGACTTCATTACCGCAGGTAAGGAACTTCACTAACCCCCTGGTGGCAGCGCTTGTCATGCCCGCGGCTGCTGTCACTGCAATGTGGGCAGCTGCGGACACCGTACAGTGCGGGCAGCTGTAGACATTGCAGTGTGGGCAGCTGCGGACGCCATACAGTGCGGGCATATGCTGGTACTGCAGTGACAACAGCCACGGACACTGTATGCTGACACTGCAGTGACAGCAGCCGTGGACACCGTTCAGTGCGGGCATATGCTGCCACTGCAGTGACAGCAGCTGCGGGCACCGTACAGTGCGGGCATATGCTGACACTGCAGTGACAGCAGCCGCGGACACCGTACAGTGCGGGCATATGCTGACACTGCAGTGACAGCAGCCGCGGACACCGTACAGTGCGGGCAGCTGTGGACAGTGCTGGCAGCTGTGGACAGTGCTGAGCGGGCAGCCGCGGGGCTGGAGCTGGAGCGGGACACAGACTGCAGCGGCATCCGACGGAAGTCACACGGAAGTGCTTCTGTGTGGCTTTCGGGGATTTTTGCACACGTAGCCAGGGTAAACATCGGGTTACTAAGCAAAGCGCTTTGCTTGGATACCCGATATTTACCTTGGTTACCAGCTTACCGCAGGCTGCCATCGATGGCTCTCTGCACATTGTTGCTGTAAAAAGCCGCGGTTTTGGTGATCGAACCATTCTCGGACGTAACTCGAACTGTCGAGCTTTTAGCAAAAAGCTCGAGTTCGAGCTCGAACACCCCCCAAAATTACTGGAACATGAAATTGGCGAATCTCGAACATCGCTCATCTCTATTCACGATATTATAGTTGCTGCTAATGGAGAAAATATTGAGGTATTAAAAACCAT
Source organism: Anomaloglossus baeobatrachus (assembly GCF_048569485.1). Classification (NCBI taxonomy): domain Eukaryota; kingdom Metazoa; phylum Chordata; class Amphibia; order Anura; family Aromobatidae; genus Anomaloglossus; species Anomaloglossus baeobatrachus. Next base: position 539,282,677 of record NC_134357.1, on the reverse strand, counting down.
ACCAAAGCACTTTAGGATTCATCATGCATGTGAACCCTCTGGATTGAAGTTTATTGGTATTGACTATATTCGTGATGATTATCGTGGTGGAAATTTTAGTCACCTTCTAGCTCAGGAGGCTAAATGGATAGGAAAATTGCATACCATACAGCCGTTTGGTCTGAATGAAACTAGGTTTTGCTCCATTTCTGTAGTGTTTTTATTATCTATTATTTTACATTGACTTTAACATTTTCTATTTTTTCTCTCTTAGATCTCGCATGTCTCAATATGAAGGAATATAATCGCTGTTTCAACTATGATCTTTGATTGCGCATTAACAACGTCTTTGTGTGAAGTTCTAATATTTCACCTTGTTATTTTTTCTTGACCAATTCTGGTCTTGTTTTCTTTTTTTCTTTCCTGTCCTTTCTCGTTTCTTTTCTCTCTCTTATCTTCTTTTTCTTCAGTCCCCCTGTTCTTTTTAAGTTTTGATGTGGCATTTTTATGGGCTATTTATACACATGTATTATGTGCACCCTTATTGTGGTCCATCTAATTGTTGGTCCAGTTTTGTTGGATAGTATTCTTATGGGCTATATATACACATGTATCATATGCACTTTTTTAGCGGCCTATTTATTTGTTGGATATATGTTTTTAACATCAAGCAATTATTTTCTATCCTTTATCATTGTTTTGGTTATGGGTTGGGTGTTCATGTATGCATGTGGGCGCTTACATATATTCACAAGTGGTCCCGCTTGTGCATGTGTGGTGGTGTTCTCATGTATGTGGGCTAGTCATTAGCTTTGTCATCTGACCATTAATAGGCACATTTTTTGTTTTATATTTTTTATGGATAAATTGTGGGTATGTAATGTATGTGTATGTGGGTGTATGTGTCACGCTCCCCGGCTCCCCTGATAGGCTCCCCTGCTCCCCTGCCATGCTCCCCGGCCCCTCTGCCTTGCTTACCGGCTCCCCTGCCACGCTTCCCCGCTCCCAGGTCGCGCTCCGCCGCTCCCGTGCCAGGCTTCCCGGTCCCCCGCTCCACAGCCTTCCTGCTCCATCGCCTGCGGTCCCCAGGCAGCCCGGTCCCCGCTCCCGGCGCCCGTCGGCTACTCTGCCTCAGCCCGGCTCTCCTGCTTCCTACTCACCGCTCCCTCCTCTGGCTTCTGGCACCCGGGTCTCGCGCATGCGTATTAGGGCGCGTGCGCGGTCATTGACCCTCTCTTAAAGGGCCAGCACCTAGAAACAGGAAATTGCATAGACAGGTACAGGGTATATTAAGAATCACTTTCCTGGTGGGCGGGGTCTGTTCTACGTGTTTAGCAAGCTAGTGTTCAGGTCCCCTATTGCTTTGCCTTGTGCTTTTGCCTGCATTAACCCTGTCCTGTCTCGTAGAGCCTGTCCTGCCACGCCAGCCGCTCCGAACCACGCTCAATCCCGTACCCTGACGGTGACTTCGGCGGATATTCCACCATCTCTGCAGCTCCGCCAGTCTCCAGTCCCTGGCTCCGTTTGGTGACCCGTTCCATCGCTCAGCAAGTTCCGGATCCCGCCTGACCTTACCACCTGGCCTCGGACTCTGAGCCTCGTCACCCGGACCACTGTCCATAACTCCGTCCACCTTTCCTGCTCCCCTACGGACTGTCCGGCTACCATTAGTGCTTCGGCTGCCATGCACCCAGACCCTCTGGCGGGGTGACCTGCCTGGCTGCCTCCTCAAGAGAAACCGGTGTACAGTCCAGAGGTTCCACCACCCGGACGTTACAGCTAGAACAGGCCATGGATCCCGCCGAAGCACTAGCGGCCCTGTAGCAGGAGCTCACACGACAGCGCGAGACCCAGACCCGCATGCTGAACTTCATGACTTCTGTGGATGCCCGTCTGAACGCGCTACAAGCAGCGGCCATGCCTGTGGCATCTCGGGATTCCACTGCACAATCCACGTCCGCAGCTCCCGTGGCAGCCTCCTCGGATGCTTCCAAGCTTCGTTTGGCCTCACCACCCCGGTACGCTGGAGATCCCAAGACCTACAGGGGATTTATAAACCAATGCTCTCTCCATTTCCAGTTGCTGCCGCACCTTTTCGCCTCCGACCAAGCCAAGGTCGCGTTCATGATGTCCCATCTAGAGGGAGAGGCACTGGCCTGGATGAACCCCTTGTGGGAGAAGGAGGATCCGGTGACCACTGATATCCAGGACTTCCTGCAGGCTTTCCGTAACACCTTTGACGAGCCCGGACGCACCGCCGCCTCTGCTTCATCCCTCCTACGGCTACGTCAAGGGACTCTGACGGTGGGCCAATATGCTATTCGTTTCCGCACCTTGGCCTCGGAACTCGGGTGGAACAACGAGGCCCTAACTGCCGCCTTCTGGGAAGGACTCTCGGCTCGCATTAAAGATGAGCTGGCTGGTCGTGACGTGCCTTCTACCCTGGATGCCCTGATTGCTCTGGCGACTCGCGTGGATCTTCGCTTTCAGGAACGATCCAAAGAAGTGTCCCGCGAGAGGCGTCCGATACGGCACTCCTCCCCACCACAGAAGTCCACCGCTCCTCAGTCGGCGTCCCCTGGCGCGTCTACCTACGAGCCCATGCAGATTGACCGCCTGAGGCAGTCGGAGCAACGCCGAGCAGAACGACTAGCAAAGGGTCTCTGCTTCTACTGCGGTGATGGTTCCCACCTGCTACGCTCTTGTCCTGAGAAGCCGGGAAACTCCAAAGCCTAGGCTTGGTAGGAGAGGCTACCCTAGGTGCTGGGACACTCTCAGACTCCGTTACCTGGACTATTCAAGTCACTACAGAAGAGACCCGGTTCCTGGCAGAGGCGTATCTTGATTCCGGAGCAGCAGGCAACTTCATCCAGCAGGCCACGGTGGATAAGTACCAGGTGCCGGTCCTCCCACTAGAGAAACCGCTGGTGATCGCCTCTGTGGATGGGAGACCCCTCTCTGACACCATCTCACTGATCACCAAGCCTGTGGAAGTACGGATCGGTGCTCTGCACACCGAGAAGATCACCTTCTACGTCCTCCCGCGTATGTCTCATCAGATCCTGCTGGGACTCCCATGGTTACGGACACACGAACCGTCGGTCAGCTGGAGTACAGGTGAAATCACCCGATGGGGCTCTTCGTGCCACGAGAGATGTCTGAAAACCATCCAGCCCGTTCGACGCTCTCCGGTTCCAGAGTCTCTACCAGGACTGCCTTCTGCCTACTGGTCCTTCTCAGACGTTTTCGATAAAAAGGAGTCAGAGGTGCTACCGCCTCATCGTCCCTACGACTGCGCCATCGAATTACTGCCAGGAACCACGCCTCCTAGAGGAAGAATATACCCCTTGTCCCCTGCGGAAACACGAGCTATGTCTGCCTATATTACCTAGTGCCTGGCAAAGGGGTTCATTCGGAGGTCCTCATCCCCTGCCGGAGCAGGGTTTTTCTTCGTCAAGAAGAAGGAAGGTGATCTGCGCCCTTGCATTGACTACCGGGGTTTAAACCAGATCACCGTAAAGAACAAATACCCTCTGCCGCTTATCCCCGAACTATTCGATCGGCTCCGAGGAGCCCGTGTATTCACCAAGTTGGACCTCCGTGGGGCTTATAACCTGGTTCGCATTCGCTCTGGAGACGAATGGAAAACCGCATTCAACACTCGAGATGGGCACTACGAGTATTGTGTCATGCCTTTTGGTCTGTGTAATGCTCCGGCAGTCTTCCAAGAACTGGTGAACGACGTGTTCAGGGACCTCCTCTATGTCTGTGTCGTGGTATATCTGGACGACATCCTGGTCTTCTCTCCGGATCTACAGACCCACAGAGAAAACGTACAGCTAGTTCTCCAGAGGCTTAGAGAAAACCGTCTGTACGCAAAGTAAGAGAAATGCATCTTTGAGAAGTCGTCTCTTCCCTTCCTGGGTTATGTAATCTCGGACACTGGCCTGCAGATGGATCCTGAGAAAGTGTCTGCCATCATCAACTGGCCTCCTCCTTCCGGACTGAAGGCTATCCAACGCTTTCTCAGCTTTGCAAACTATTATCGGCAATTCATCCTGCATTTCTCTGCCTTGACTGCGCCTCTCTCTGCCTTGACTAAGAAAGGAGCTGATCCTAAGGACTGGTCCCCGGCGGCCGATGCCGCGTTCTGCTCCTTGAAACAGGCGTTTGCTTCTTCCCCGGTTCTCCATCGCCCTGAATTGAACCGACAGTTCACCTTGGAGGTGGATGCCTCTTCCTCAGGAGCCGGGGCAGTGTTGATGCAGAACTCCCCCTCCGGCAAGATGGTCACTTGTGGATTCTTCTCCAAGAGCTTCTCGGCACCCGAACGCAACTACACCATCGGGGATCGGGAGCTACTGGCCGTGAAGCTTGCCTTGGAGGAATGGCGCTACCTCTTGGAGGGAGCAGTATACCCTGTAATCATATACACGGACCACAAGAATCTAGAGTACCTGCGGTCAGCCCAAAGACTGAACCCACGACAAGCCCGCTGGTCCTTGTTTTTTGCTCGATTTGATTTCCAACTCCATTTTCGGCCTGCGGACAAGAACGTGCGGGCAGACGCTTTGTCCAGGTCCTTCGTGCCCGTGGAGTTGGAGGAGGAGACGTTCCAGCCCATCATCAACCCCAGCAAAATCATTCCGGTGAATCCTGTCGCTTTAACTCAGATACCCCCTGGGAAAACCTATGTCTCAGATACTGACAGACAGAGAGTCCTGCACTGGGGCCATGCCTCGAAGATCACCGGCCATGCTGGTCAGAAGACTTGGAGTACGATTGTCCGTCACTACTGGTGGCTGTCCCTCCGTAAAGACGTCACATCCTTCGTCTCAGCCTGTCCGTCCTGTGCCCGGAACAAGACACCCAAGCACCTACCATATGGACGTCTCCTGCCTCTGCCCATTCCTTCTGTTCCGTGGCAACATATCGCAATGGACTTCATTACGGACTTACCCTTATCCTCCGGACACACAGTCATATGGGTTGTGGTGGACCGTTTCTCAAAAATGGCTCACTTCATTCCCATGGCCGGGCTGCCCTCTGCCCAGGAGCTAGCTGACTCCTTCATCCAACATATATTCCGATTGCATGGCTTTCCCACACACATTGTGTCCGACAGAGGAACTCAGTTTACCTCGCGCTTCTGGAGGGCCCTCTGCAAACATCTGGGAGTATCTCTGGACTTTTCTTCGGCCTACCATCCTCAGTCGAATGGGCAAGTGGAGCGGGTCAATCAAATCCTGACCTCCTTCCTGCGCCACTACGTTAATGCCCATCATGATGACTGGTCCACGCTTCTTCCTTGGGCTGAGTTCTCCCACAACCATCACATCAGCGAGTCCACCTCCAGCTCTCCATTCCGAGTCGTTTACGGACTTCAGCCTTCTGTTCCATTGCCAGTATCCTCGGCTTCCGATGTCCCCGCAGCAGATGCTCTGGTCCAGGACTTCTCAGCCATATGGAGCTCTGTCAAGACCTCCCTTGAGCGTGCTTCTTTGCGGATGAAGAGACATGCGGACAAGAGGCGCCTGGATCCCCCGTGTTTCTCCCTTGGTGATCTGGTCTGGCTTGCATCCAAGTATGTCCGATTGAAGCTACCATCATACAAGCTGGGTCCTCGTTACATCGGGCCGTTTAAAGTCATCAGCAAGATCAATGCAGTCTCCTACAAGCTGCAGCTCCCGGCCACGATGCGGATACCCAAGTCTTTCCATGTCTCCTAGCTCAAACCTGTTGTCCTTGGTCCCTTCTCCGCTGATGCCGGTACTGCTCCTCCTCCCATCGCTGACGATGACATCTATGCGGTAAGGGATATCGTGGCCATGAAGACCGTACGAGGTCGGCAGTATTTCCTGGTGGACTGGGCGGGGTATGGTCCCGAGGATCGGTCCTGGGAGCCCCGGGAGAATGTTGGCACTCCTCTGATTCGTGCCTTCCTGTCCCGCTTGCGGGGAAGGGGGCGTGGGGGAGGGGGTACTGTCACGCTCCCCGGCTCCCCTGATAGGCTCCCCGGCTCCCCTGCCATGCTCCCCGGCCCCTCTGCCTTGCTTACCGGCTCCCCTGCCACGCTTCCCCGCTCCCACCATCTCTGCAGCTCCGCCAGTCTCCAGTCCCTGGCTCCGTTTGGTGACCCGTTCCATCGCTCAGCAAGTTCCGGATCCCGCCTGACCTTACCACCTGGCCTCGGACTCTGAGCCTCGTCACCCGGACCACTGTCCATAACTCCGTCCACCTTTCCTGCTCCCCTACGGACTGTCCGGCTACCATTAATGCTTCGGCTGCCGTGCACCCAGACCCTCTGGCGGGGTGACATGCCTGGCTGCCTCCTCAAGAGAAACCGGTGTACGGTCCAGAGGTTCCACCACCCGGACGTTACAGTATGCATACATGTGTGTGGTATGTACATTCATGTGTGTGTGTTCCGTGATAACCTGCACCCCGAATGTATTGGGGCCAAACGTCTGGAAGCGGGATTGAGGCACACAGGAGCACTTTATCACATTAAAGAATCCATGTGGTTTATTCAAGCCCAACATAAACCGCTGTTACAGTTCATTTCAACATAATTACAGGAACATTTCACTATCCCCAGTCTGTTCCAATAGTGAGTATATCTGCAAGGCTTCGAACACACAGCGTCCCAAAGCAGGCATCCCAGCCTTTACTCACTGACCTCTCAGCTGTATCCGAGCGAAGACATATATGGCGGTCTTCACTTGCTGACACCCAGTCAGCCCACAACCCCCTTCTCCTGGGGTTGCTTATTCAGGAGTCTCAGCACACTTCCCACATGGTCTCACCATGTGCTCCTGCAGGTCAGTTTCCTTCCAGGACCCCTGGAAGACAACCTTGTGATCACAACCAGACACATAATATCCTCCCAGATACACCTCTGGGTGGGAGGTAAGTGGATGGTCAGTCCCGCCCATCACTTCTGACCATCTCAACAATCTAGCTCTGAAACATGTTACCAAACAGACGTCAGGAACTACAACTCCCAGCAAACACTCCAGGTTCATGGCAGAGGTTCTCTGCGACACATTCCGGCCATTTCCAATATTACTGAGTACCATCTTACAGTTCCTATATGCAGATATGTCATTAAACAGTTATTTATCACCTATGTTGTGGTTGCTATTATGTTCACATTAATGCATATTATTTTGGCACTAATATGTATATTATATTCATTTTTTTCTTTATATATTTTTTCCTAATTTTTATCCACACACTCGGTATTTATCACCTACACTGTTGTTCAGTTGTGGTTGCTATTGTTCACATTTATGTTTTTTGTGGTATTATGTATATTTTACTATTTTTCTTATCAATTCTTTATGCACGGATATGGTGTTCATAATCTTTGAGACACTGATATTGTACACATGATTTTGGTGACATACGTTAATTTATGGTTTAGATTTTTTCTTATGTCCATTTTTTTTGTTTTATAAACCATCTTTATTGAAAATAAATCATTATACATGTACAGTGTGTAAAATCAGATGCAATTTCAGATATATCAAGTACAACTTCGATTATGCAAATTATAAGACAGTGTTTTCTTGACTAACCTAACAAATCTAGAACTCCCACTATCTCTTCCCCCCCCCCCTTTCCCCGGGCACAAGACATATTTGTAGTATCCCCTTAGATAAGTCTAACCGGTGTGGTACCTGCAATGAGTTGTCTCATATACCAGTTGGTAAATTGGAAGCATTCGTGTATCGATTGGCGTACCGAGAGTGGTTGTGTATCGATATAGTGTGACCATGTGAAAAAGAAAAGTTCTGTTCCTTTCTCTTTATGTAGTAAAGATTCAATCCACTCCATTTGAAATAAGTAGTTATTCTTTCTAGATATAACAGTTAAAGTGGGGACCTTATTTTGTGGCCATAAATGGAGGATACTTTTTCGGGTAGCTGCGGCCCAGATAATTAAGATACGTCGTTGTCGAGCAGAAGGTTCGCTGAGCTGATTTTGTGGCAGTATATTAACCCCTTAACGACCGCGGGCCGTAAAATTACGTCCTAAATGACATAATCTTACTGCCCGCGGTCCTCCGGCGGCAGCATGCCGCGATCGGCACACATCTCAGCTGATTTTCACAGCTGAGATGTGTGCCTGCTAGGCACGAGCAGAATCGTTATCTGCTCGTGCCGATTAACCCCTTATATGGCGCTGTCAATACATGACAGCGCCATTATAAGCGCAATCGCGGTAAAGTTTTACTTACCGCCGAAACCGGAAGTCACGTGACGCGATCACGTGACTCCCGATAGTTGTCATGGTAGTACAGGGTCATGTGATGACTCCTGTACTACACATGAATTGGTTTCACTTTCGCTGTGCCCGGGGCACAGCAAAAGAGAAAGACAGCGTATCTGCTGTTTACAGCCTTCCAGCTGTGATCAGCAGATACTGCAGAGCGATCGGAATGCTGATCGCAATAGCCCCCTAGGGGGACTAGTAAAATAAAAAAAAAAGTAAAAAAATAAGTTTTAAAAAATTAAAAAAAAACAAAAAAACCTAAAAGTTCAAATCACCCCCCATTCGCCCCATTGAAAATTAAAGGGTTAAAAAAATAAAAAATATACACACATTTGGTATCGCCGCGTTCAGAAACGCCCGATCTATCAAAATCAATTAATCTGATCAGTAAACGGCGTAGCGGCAAAAAAATTCCAAACGCCAAAACGACGTTTTTTTGTCGCCACAACTTTTGCGCAAAATGCAATAAGAGGCGATCAAAACGTAGCATCTGCGCAAAAATGGTACCGTTAAAAACGTCAGCTCGAGACGCAAAAAATAAGCCGTCATTGAGCCTAAGATCCCGAAAAATGAGAAACGCTACGGGTCACGGAATATGGCGTAAAACGTGCGCCACTTTTTTCGGACAAACTTCCGATTTTTTTTTAACCCCTTATATAAAAGTAAACCTATACATGTTTGGTGTCTACGAACTCGCACTGACCTGAGGCATCACACCCACACATCAGTTTTACCATATAGTGAACACAGTGAATAAAATATCTCAAAAACCATAGTGCTATTGCACTTTTTTTGCAATTTTTCAGCATTTGGAATTTTTTTGCCATTTTCTAGTACACAATATGGTAAAACTGATGGTTTCATTTAAAAGTACAGCTCGTTCCGCAAAAAATGAGCCCTCACATGACCATATTGACTGAAAAATAAAAAAGTTACGTCTCTCAGAAAAAGAATGGCGAAAAAAAAAAACGGAAAGCGAAAAATCGGCCGGTCGTGAAAGGGTTAAATATTGCCTATTCAGGCGATAGTGTAAAAGGAATATTAAACGTAGTATTAAGGTAGTCATGAAGATGTTTTCAGACCTCTCAGATTTTCGGGCAGTTCCATAGACAGTGGTATATGTCTGCTGGAGAGGAAGAGCATTTGGGACATGAGGGGTCCCCCTGGAGGACATCCTGGACTAACTTCGGGTGATATGTAGGCTCTATGGAATATCAAAAGAGCCATTGTAGTGTAGCGATCATATGGTAGTATGGAATTTAGGCATAGTGTGGCGTTTAGTATGTCTCATAGTGTATAGTTAGGGAGTTGCGATGTCCATTTACCTGGCCCCGGAGAGGAGTCTGACCAAGAAATGTAGGGTTTAATAGATTTATAAATATGGCTTAATGAGTATGTCCCTGTGCGTGAGGCTAAAGACATCTGGTGTAAGGGATAAAATCTGTCTCTATCTGGTATGCTATTTACTACTGAGGTAGTATAATGTTTGATCTGAGCTGCAATAAATATGTTACTAGCCAAAACTGGGCATTTGGAGATAACGCCCTCCGGGGTAAGAGGAGATTGAGTGTTTGTCAGGAGGTTACAAATCAACCTGCATCCAGACTCACCCAGTACTCAATACAGTGGAGGTGGCTTACCTTGTAGGAAGGAGGGGTTACCCATAAAAGGGAAGAAAAATCAATCTGCAGGGTTCTAAGCCACTAATCTTTCTGGCGTGGCGCCATGCCAATACTACCGACCAAAGCAAGGCGTTTTGCAGCCACCGTGGAGGAGAAATCCTGAAAGATAAGAAGAGAATGTCCTTCGAATTTCACCTGCTGTTGAGCCCAAAACTTGCGGAAGAGCGTCATTTTGTCTTTGTAGCTCAGCATTTTGAAGATTACTGGATGTGGGCCCGAGGTTGGCTCCGAGGATGGAGGTCCAAGTCTATGGGCTCTCTCCACTACCATTGTGTCTGGTAGGTTAAGTGCCTTTGGGAGCCAGGTTGAGATAAACTGGAGCAAGTCCTTTACTGACTCAGGGACTCCAATGAGGCGCAAGTTATTGCGGTGGCTCCGATTTTCAAGATCGTCAAGTTTGTCTTGGCATTGTTCTAGCATCCAGTCTTTGTCTTTAGCCTGAGCAATGTAAGCTTGAACTGAATCTTCCAGATCTGAGATTCGTTTTTCAGCCGCTGATTTTTTGTTGGAATGGACCGACATTTGGGTGGTAATGGACTCCAGAGAAGACTGGAAAGATAACAGTCTGGCATTAATTTTAGGCATAAGTTGGTTGGTGATGGTGTCTGCAATATTTAGTAGTGATTCCTTGGAGAGTGTGACCGTAGAGCCCGATGTTTCAGCAGAAGGTTTCGTAGTCTTGGCTCTAATTTTGGTAGCTTTGGCGATGCCTGTATTAACAAATTTCTCCATTTGGATAGAGAGGGTGGATAAGATGTATGACAATCTTCAGAGAATTAAAGAGGGGGTCCGGTCGAGATGGACAGTATATATTTTACATAGTTAAGTGAGTAAGGAAAGCAGTTTGGGAGATAATTCTCAAGGTGTATTCATCTAGGACAAATTGAGGTTCAATTATGATCAGCAAAAATGTCTATATCACCTAATCCCAGTACGGGTCGAAGCCAACCACCACCAAAAACTAGACAAAATCGGGTACTAAGTACCACCCAGTGGCGGCTATCGAAAGGTGGCCAGCGGAAAAATTACATCAATATATTCTGGTGTGTATGTAATGGCCTTGCCTGTGACGGAGACAGTTTAGTTCGGATTAGAAAATGCCAAAAAGCAGCACTAAATGGCAGACTTGAATTGATGTAGAAGTATTGATGTAGACGTGCCTCTGCTTATTACAGGCAGTGCAGCTCTTATTTTATTTCTTCTTTCTCCTTTCTAGATTTTCTGCTTTTCTGTGCTTCTTATGTCCATTTTTAATATATGTGCCTGACCTTATTGATGGATTTGATATCCCTGCCCACTGTATGTAAGGTGATACATGGATTACATTTAAAAATTTTTGGGGGGTTTATTAATATCTGGCAATATTGACTTCCTGTTCCTGCGCTGGCTGAATAGGAGTGAAAGTGAGGAGCTCTGCAGTACCCTGACCGAAAATCACCCCTAACACAGCAAACACCGAGAATCCCCCACATAGATAGGGCACTGGAACAGCTGATCAGCTTACCGGCCAGGCGATGGAGCGGTATGTCCTCCGGAGCGGCGTGGGAGCGCAGAGAGAGATAACAGAGCCGGCGGCATGGGAAACTTCAAAGATGGCAAAGGACTGTCGGCAGTCAGGTGTGCAGGCAGCTCCTGATGCACACCGCAGGAGACAGGAGATAAGGGAAGCTGCAGTGAGAGATCCCACTCTGTATGACAAAGAGGTGAGCTGCACCAATGTAATGGAGGGCCACAGAGGAGGCATGGGAGATGAAGGAGACCTGGAGCATGGCACAGCACAAATCCTGGGGCAGGAAGAACCACACGATAAAAATGCAGATCCAGGCATGGAAAGGAGTGTAGAGACAGAGCAGGAGGCTGCAGACCATGAAAAACACAGTGCTGCAGCTCCTGACACACTGCCTATGCAGGAATGTGAAAACGAAAGTAAAAGTGGAGAGAGTGAAGCACATGGAGTAGCACATGGAGTAGCACATGGCATACAAAAACAAACAAGAGTTTCTTCAACTGGACCTGTAGTAATAAATTATAAAGACTTGGCCCAGGAGGTTGCAAAATATTTAAAGGCAGAAATAGCCCCGATCATAGCCTCAGCAATTCAAGATGCCCTGAAAGGGTTAACAGATGAGGTTGGGCAACAAAGTGCCAGACTGGATAAAGCAGAATGCTGTGTGAGCAGACTGGAGGATGAGGTTGAGCAAAGGAGTAGGAATGTGGATCTCTTGGAAAAAAATGTACACATCCTGCTGGATCGGATAGAAGACCTGGAAAATAGATCCCGCAGGAACAATTTGCGGTTAGTGGGTCTCCCAGAAACAATACAGTAAAGGCAGCTGCAAAGAATCTTTGAGGATGACCTTCCGTCCGCCCTGGGTCTGGAACCTAAGAGAAGAGTGGAAAGAGCGCATAGAGTGGGACCGCCGAGAATAACCGCAGATAAAGCTGGGCCCCAGAAGCCGAGACAAGCTATTGCAAAATACCTAGACTTTAATGATAAAGAGGACATAATAAGAGCCTTTCGTAAACAACCCCTGATGTTCCAGGATTACAAAATTGTCCTTTTTAATGACTTCTCAGTGGAGGTTACTAAGCGACGCAGAATGTTCAGTGCGAGCTGCACCAAATTATATAGGAACCAGGTGCAATTTCAACTGATCTACCCGGCCACCTTGAAAATATGGTGCACGGATGGCACAACAAAAAACTTCCAGGACCCTAAAGCTGCGGAGCTCTACATAGACTCTCTCTTAGAGAAGGAAAGTGAGGAACGGCAGGCAAAAAGATCATCACCAGACCAACCCAGAGGAAAAGAATAAGCTTCGGAGGATGGAGACCGACCAAGCCTCAACAGTTTATCGCCAAAGACGCAAAGGCAAAGACCTCCTAAGACATTCCATAAGGGTGACACCAGCCAAAAAGAGAGCAAGCAGGTGGAGAAGTCCAAACCAACGAGATGAGATCGGCTAACATGGACTCGGTGGATAGAAGCGGTGGAGAAGAAAAACGCAAGGACACGTGAGAGGGGGTTCACATTTTTGGACTTTCTGATGGGAGTGAGGAGGAGAGAAGAGGGGTGGAGGGATTTCCTTCCCCCCCCTTTTTTTTTTGTCTCTCCTTTGCCTTGCCTAACCACGTTACACAAGGTCAGGCGGGGGGAGCGTAGAGAGGTGGGATGCAAAGCCAGAAAAAAGGGAGTACTAAGACACATTGGTATTTGTTTGCAATGTTAAAGTTTGTGATATTACTGATAGTTGTAGTAGCAATTGGGGTATATTGTCAATGGGAGGGGTTAAAAGGGGGAATCACACAGCAGCACGAATATAGACAAATAAGAAACCGCAGGAGACGTTCACCCACCCAAGGGAATACCAGATGCATAAGTAGCCCAGAAATACCAATCACATAATATGAAGGTCATCTCATGGAATGTTAAAGGGTTGAAAGTGCCAAGAAAGCGTATGATGGTATTAAGACATCTCAAAACGTTAAAGGCAGACATAGCGCTACTACAGGAAACGCACTTGAGGAAGGAGGACTTTTTCAGGATGAAGAAAATGTGGGTGGGAGAGGTAGTGGGGTCACCATCAGAAGGGAGGAAAGCAGGGGTACTCATACTGATGCACTAAAATTTAGCATACAAGGTTAAAGGAGTAGAGCGGGAATCGGAGGGCAGGTGGATGGCGCTCACAATAGAGGGGGTGGAGGGCACACTGACAATTCATAATGTATATGCACCAAACACTGAACAGAGGCCCTTCTATGCTAAATTGAGGGTAAGATTGCTCCAGGGAGGACAAAAGACAGTTGTGGGAGGAGATTTTAATTCAGTGTCTTCACTGATAGAGGATAGAAAAGAAACAAAAGATGGCCATACAGAGCATAGGAACAAACCAACACCCCTGTCTGAGCTGGTGGCAGATCTAAGTCTGGTAGACGTATGGAGAAAAGAGTTCCCGAGCAAAAGAGAGTATTCTTTCTATTCGAACCCGCATCAAACATGGTCTAGAATTGACTATCTGTTGACGAGTAGTGATTTGATGGATAGATGCAGGGGGGCTAAGATAGAAGACATGGTAATATCCGACCACGCGTCGATATCATTAGACTTAGCTCACCATTATCCTAGGGGTACTGACTTTATTTGCAGGTTCCCCTCCTTTTTGCTTAGGGATCAGCAGTTTGTAGCAGTAATGCAGGGGTGGTGGAGTGACTTTGAATACCACAATACGTCAGAGGAGATTAAGCCGCAGCTATATTGGGAGGCTGGAAAGCTGGTAATGAGAGGGCACTTGATGGCACGAGTGTTTGGGCTTAAAAAGCAAGTGAATGCAAAGTTTAATACCACAAGTGCCCAATTACGTGCTGCGTATACAGAATTCTTGAGTGATGCTTCAATAAAAAAATAGAGAAAAATGGAAACAAGCCAAAAAGAACTTTGATATGTGGGCAGAAAAACGAGAACTCATGAGGAAAACACAACTAGACATAGATTTGCGGCGCTTTGGGGATAAGGCAGGTAAACTTTTAGCTAATTTAGCGAAGGGGCGGCAAACTAGGAGCACTATCCTAAAGCTAAAAAGGAAAGATGGGAATATGGTTACTGACCCAGTAGAGATAGTTAGTGAATTACAAAGCTTTTATTCAAAACTTTACACCCAGGGGGAGGCCGGGTTGCGAGACGGCAATGCTTTCCTTGAGAGAATAAATCTACCTCAACTAACAGCGGACCAACTGAGTGATTTAAATAGACTTGTCACAGAAGGAGAGGTCTTTGCCGTCGGGGAAATCTCCGGGTCCGGACGGGTATACAGGGGACTTTTATAAAGCCATGGCCCAGCAGATAACCCCAATACTAACAAAATGATATGATTTATTACAGGGTGGTAATCTAATAGAGGGGTCAAATCTTGCACATATTAACCTCATACCGAAATGCGGGAAAAATCCGGAAAACCCAGCATCATATGAGGCCAATTTCCCTCATCAACCAAGATATAAAAAATAATTTCCAAAATTATGGCGAATAGACTAGCAGAAGTCCTGCCAGCAATAGTAGCTCTGGCGCAGGTTGGTTTCATTAAAGGGAGAAGCGCAGTTACAAATATCAGGCGGACGCTGTTGGCGATCGACGCCGTAGGCAAGGATGTGGAGGAGAAAGGGAAGCCGGCGCTGGTGACTCTGGATGCGGAGAAGGCGTTCGACAATGTGCAGTGGGGCTGGTTGGAAACAGTAGACAAGGTGGACAGTAGACAACCCCAGACAAGGTGGGCTTGGAAGGTCAGTTCAGAGCCTATATAAGAGCGATTTACACCAACCCGCTGGCGAGAGTGCAAATACCGGGCCACTTGTCGAGCGTTTTCTCGTTGCAGAAGGGGACACGCCAAGGGTACCCATTATCTCCTCTACTCTTTGACCTGGCGTTGGAACCATTGGCACGGTTACTAGAACAACATGGACCATACAAAGGAATTAAGATAGGGAGCAAAACTCTAAAAGCTGCATACTTTGCAGATGACATTATACTTTTTATGGCCGAAGTGGAGAGAGACTTGCCGAGGGTACTAGACTTGTTGGATGAGTTTGGTACTTTTTCTGGGTTTGTGTTAAATAAAGCGAAGTGCGAGGTACTTTATCTTAGGGAAAGAGATGAACAGAAAAACAGAGGTGAAAAAGTGTGCGATATCCCCTTAGCCAAAAAAAGCATAAAATACTTGGGTATAAAAATGGGGCGGAAAATAGATTGTGTGTATAATTTGAATTTCCCCCCGGTAATAACTAAAATAATCACAGAGCTGGAGAGATGGCAGAACCTACCTCTTAGTCTCCTGTGGAGGATACACCTATTGAAGATGATGAGTATCTCAAAACTATATCCCTTACAAACCATCCCAATGTTGCTAAAGCATAACGACATACGGAAAATAGAAGTAGCAATTAGAAAATTCATATGGAAAGGTCGTCGCCCCCGAATAAAACTGCAAACCCTTATGATGGCCAAGGAGGAGGGAGGCACAAATTTACCAAATATACGGGGGTACAATCTAGTTTGTATGGCCAGACATATAGTGGATTGGTTGAAAGATACTACTTGGCATTCGGATGTGGAATTGGAAAAAGCGTATGCTCACCCGTCGAACATAGTAGCACTCTTACATACACCACAGGGCCTCCTTCCCACTAAAATCAAGCAAACAGTGAGATACAATTGCAGCGTGGAAAGAAATAAGGAGGAAGTTAAAACTATCATGGCGAATTTCCAAGCATTTTCCATTATGGGGGAACCCCACCTTCATGGCTTTGAGGGAAAACAGCTTGTTACAGGAGTGCAGGGGAAAAGGGATACAAAAGGTGGCACATTTGCTTCATAAGGAAGAAAACAGATGGATGAGGCAAAAGGAGATAGTAGATAAATTTGGGCTGAGGGCACACCAGGCGCTACAATACGGGCAAATAAAGGGTTTGGTAATGTCCCTACTGGTGCGGGTCGAGGAAGAAACGCGTAATAATGTCATGAACGACTTTCTTCTTCCCATGGAAGAAAAACCAACCATAACAGCATTATATAGACGGTTCAAAGGGATTTTTAACCAGAAAGAGCCAGATCAAATTTTCAAAAGCTGGGTGCAGCAATTGGGAGGGACAGTTATGGAGATAGGACAACAAATTTTAGATGGATGAAGAATCTTGAGGAAAAGTGTACTGAGCGAGGTGTGGAGGGATACGCAGTTCCGAATTATGCACAGGGCAATCATAGCATTCAACATCCCGGCGTCAGCTGCAATGAGGGAACGCAAAATACACTGCCCAAAATGTAAGCTCAGAGATGCAGATCTTTTCCATGGTCTTTGGGACTGCCCAACAGTAAGAGCTTTATCGGAAAACATAAGAAATATGGCGGAGAGGTTGTGGAAGAAAAACATACCTCTGAGTCCACTGAGATACCTATTTCACTGTGAGTCAGGCGAGGGTGAGAAATCTATGGAGGGAGGGGGGGCTAGTCCAATTTTGTTTCATTCTATATGCATAATGGTTAAACGAATAATCCTAAAGCACTGGCTAGATGACCGGCTACCTCAATTTGGCGAGATTATCGGACAGCTTAAAGCCTTACTCAATCTAGACTGGCGGGAGGCAGAACGAAGTAAGGAGCAAGGAATTAAAACATTTATAACAAAATGGAGGGCATTTTTGCTGCGCTATCACACTGAAACAGAAATAATTAACTACATGACACCATTTAGATCAACGACATGGTATTTACTGGAGGACATAAATGGCTCGTTGGGAAAGTTGAAAGTACCCATAGATAATTAGAAGGAAGAAGAACCTATGCTGTTAGACATAAAGAATGGGAGTTGGTATTTCCGGGGTGGAGTGGACCACCTCTATAAAGTCAGAAAAGAAGCTAGCTGCGTGAGTTGGGGGAGGGCTAGGGAAGTTCAAGGTTCTTGATTTATAGTTTAAAGAGAGATAACACAAAAGAACACAATGTTATTATGACCCAATTGTGATTAATGTCTCTCATGTTTATGTTATATGTAAAAAAAAAAATAAAAAATATTGGTTAAAAAAAAAAATATCTGACAATATTTGTTTTTATTAGTCTCATTACATCTTTTCACAATTTTCACGTGGTCAATTATGTCCTATATTATTTTTATAGTTACATATGTATACTTATATTTTTATATCACTTTTTTCATATTCTAACATATTGATGTTTTTTTCATTCACATGTGCACTTATTCACATTTTGGGGTTATTCACTTTAGTTCACATACATATACATTCACACTGCATTCATCAGCGTCTTACATGACTGGTGACCCTCGCACCGGTGCGCATGCGCACTGTCGTCTCCATACGTCATCTCCTAACGCGTTTGTGTGGCTGACTGACGTAACGGCTGGGCTCCTAATGGAGGAGGAGGCTTGATTCCGGAACTCACGTCAGCTGTCATTACGCTTCGTGTGATTACCTTTCAGTAGTGGAGATTACCGATGCTCGCATGCGCCAATCAGAGCGTGTGTGTCACTGTCCTGTTCGGTCTGATTGGTTAACAATTCTATTTAGGATTGTGAGCTAGAGTGTTTGCCACTTTCCCGGAAGAAGGCACAGCACCGAAACACGCGTAGGGAATGGTTGTGGCTCCATGTGGATACAGGTAGTACACGTAATATATTACTCCGTTGTATGCATATCATGCTTCCATGGGTGTTGGAAGTACTTACCCCTTATGCCTTTTTGTCATGATTTATTGTAGTTATTACTAATTGCGCTCCTGATGCATGGTGTTTATACCACCAAAGTCAAGTATCCAGCTTATCCTTATGAATATTTATTCCAGTCTCCTTGTTGCACAGTTGTGATTTTTATATTAGTGTAATGACAAATTTTTTTTTATGAAACCATGTGCAATGGAGTAAAGTTTATGGGTAATTTAAGAATAAGTATTCCTTTTTTTTTTTTAAAAAGTTCCCCCTTTAATTCAAATGAAATAAGGCAAAAATAAAATTTTTCCCCCCTAAAAAGGACATGCAATTTTGCATTATTGAAACGATAATAGTAATAACTAAGCAACTTTTATTATTCGTTTTTTAACAAATACGGTATAAAACAGTTAATTATAAGTACAATATGTACAAAAGAAGTGTTTAAAAATTATTTTTTCCTATGAATTTTAGATTCAAAAATTCAATTTTTTTCGATTTCGCATGTAGTTCCTCCATCAGTTTTAGAGCACGTTCAGCATTTTGGTTAGATCTGGGAATGTCAATTAACTACTCCTCGACCAACCAGTGCGACTTCAAACACTTAATTGCCTTCTTGCACTTTGTCTTGGTGAGTGAGGTTAACAGTTCATTGAAGGACGCTTCGTTGTAGTGTTGCAACTGGAACCAGGCAGTTGCCCATTCATAGCAGATGAAGTTGCATGCTATACCGAGGACACGGCGCCACTCTGGTATCAGAAAAAATGCTATAACCGTATATACAGCTCGCGAGTTCCATCTTGCCATGTGCAGGTTTGGGAGTTTCTTCCAACTGAATCGAGGCCAACGTGATGCTGTTTTGTAATGATGATATGTCTGACATAGTTCATATAAGAACTTGAAATCATCTTGCCATCCAGGATTCTCGCCTGTGTTGACATCATCTGTTGCAACTTGGTGGTGATCAATCTGAAGTGAGGCATAGTTTTCTGTTAATTTGTCAATGAAGAAATAATCGAGTTCTGGTTTCTTCGTTGACTCTGGAATAAGAAAATTCATGACGTGCTTCAGTAGGAGGTCGAGTACATGGTGTTGACAGCCAATGTATTGTGGCTTCTGAAAGCCCTTTCTCAAAACATCATCCTGTATCAGCGTTACAATCCCGTTCAAACGACCAGTATTTACTGCTGCCGTGTCGCAGATTATCATGCGAATATTTTCCCAAGCGTCGTATTCATCAATTAGCTGATGTAGTTCCTTGTGAATAGCCATGGCAGAACCATTCTCACATTTCAGAATACAGAGTTTGATTTCGGTTGTCGTATTTTTCAGCAGAACTACCTGATACTCTTCCCCTTGGATTCTTTTACCATCGAAGTGGAGACAATAGGGATCTTTGCTTTGAAGTTTTTCAAAAATTTTGGTTTTCATTTTCTGTCCTTCTGAGATTATTCGTCTCCAGACACCCGACTGACTTGGAACCGGTACATCATGACCTTGTTCAGCAATGGTTGCAAGCACTTTATTTGCTTTATGTGTAGAAATGTTGTTTTTCAGTACCAGTACACTCGCTGTTGTAGTGCTTGCTCTTTTGTATTTCGGTGTGCGTTCAGGAGAAGATGACGCGGAAGAAGAGGTTGGCTTTGGAGTCTCGGGTAAAGATTCAGAGACAGTATCATGTGTGGTTTGCGATTGCAAAGTGCTGGCTTGAGCTTGAAACATTGATAGTTGGATTTGTTTTCTTGGATGAATTGATTCCAAAGGAGCTTGTTTAAGCATCGAATAACCAACCTTGCCTCCACTCTGAACTTGCCTCAGGTAGAGCTCTTTATCCTCCGAGTTTTTCCATTCTCCATTAACGTTGGTGACATCAAATAACTAAGAAAGTGTTATTATATTACTTAGAAATCTATAAACATTTACACTATTTAGTTATTACGATAAAATTATCAGTTATTCACTTCATATACACTTTTAAAATTAAAAAACTTATTCACAGTAAAATTCACTTTCTAGTATCCAAGATGGCTGCCTGACTCCAAATGTACCACATGCTTTTCAATTCTTTCAGCTCTTCTTATAGCACATTTGTAAGGCTAGATCTAACTTTTAAAGAAAACGTTAAAATATAAATTTTTAATGGGTAACAATTAAAAATGTCATTTTTTTCACTAGATTATTCTTATTCTAGATGTTCTAAATTATACCTGAATATTCTAAATCATTCCAGAATCTTCAAAAATTTAAAACACGAAAAATCGCTTTTTTGAAAATTTTGAAATGAAAAAGAGGGGGAACTTTTTTGAATATTTTACAAATTTGATGATCCTAATTTCATTTGAATGCAATTGTTCCTCGAATGTAAGGGGTTTCATTTTCGTTTTGCAAAACTTTTAAAATAGTCATCACACTAATATATATATATATATATATATATATATATTATATATCCATACAAACATACATATATATAGAAATGTAGGAGAATTAGGATCCAGCAAAAGGATGAAATTTCACCAGAATGTTAAAAACTTCTTCTTTATTACTCCTTTGAGTCATATAAAAGTATGAGGAACTCCAATCAATTAATAGCACTCCAGCAAGGGACTACATTATTGAACTTGAAACTTTAATACATATGACTGATCCCATCAGTAAAAAAAAATTTTTTTTTGCCATGGAGGTGGATTACTGCAACACAAGACGCAATAAACTTGCCTTGATATTTAATGACAATGCCAGTGGAGTGGATACAGCACCTGAGGGATTGTATTCCATCATGTATAAATTGGAACGAATTATGATAAAGGAACAGAAATTATGGTGGGACCATAATTCTCTCAGCTACTATTGGGAGAGGAAAATGATCCCACGTGGTCTGAGACTAAAAAAAGTGGCTACAACAGCTTATAATGATGAATTCCAGACCAAATGGGAAAATGTTCTCAGTGAATGCTCTCTCAATCTTATAAAATTAATCATTGAAGAAGAGGAGATTGAACTTAAAAAACTCTGTGATGAAATTAAGACTGTGAAAGATTCCCTGGAAATGTATCAAGGCAATAACTCTTATAAATCATTATATGAAAAAATTCAACAAAAACTAAATAAACTAGAAGATACAATCATTGAGACCAAAAAAAGAAAATACACACGAGATTTGGAGGATTATAACAACAAATGTGTATATAACTGGAGTAGGAATCCGTCTTCAATATTGAAAAAACGGAAACCCTGGTTTAGCAAACCTAAATTGACTTTTCAAAAAACTCAAGAAAATATGGATACTACTTTTGGCGATACTTCAGATGATTATTCGGATTCATCTGTGGCTTGTGCATCCAATAATGGTAGAGAAAGAAGAAAATCTTACCAAAGAAATTTCAATAAAGAGGGAGCCAAGCCAAAAAACGGAATAGAAGGAGAGAAGGAAGACGGCATAAGAGGACAGGCTTACCAGGACAAATTCCGGAAACGGAAAAAATAACTGTACCAGTCTACAACCTTTCCAGTTATATACTTTCACCGCAACTTTCACTTTTGTCAAAAGGACTCAGTTTTTCCCCGGCATGTAAATTCAATGTGTATGACACAGTGTTGGATGTTAATCGTCTAGCACGTTGTTTAACTCTAAAATGTCATTTCGATAATGTTGGTACTGATAATTTTTGTTCTACAGAAAACAGGGATGTTGAAAAGTTACTTACGTTTAAGGAACAGGTGGGTTTGTTTAATCTGAGACAACTAGAATCTGAAAGTTCCAAAGAATACCAGGTCAATTTAAACAATTCCTTTCATGTAAAAAATACAAAATTTTACCCACTCAAATCCAGACCTCCTATGTTGGATGTTTTTCAAGAAGCGATGGAAAGAGATTTGGTGGAATTAAATAACAGAGTGGAATTGACCCATCATAATCTGACATTTCATGAGCATAAAGCTCTTTAGGAATTGAGCAAGAACAAAGATCTAAAAATTGTTCAGTCAGATAAGGGTGGATCAATTACCATTCTGGATGTTGGCTTATATAAAAAACTCAATTTAACCGCATTGGAAAACTCCAGTGTGTACAGGGAACTAAATGAAAATCCCACCCTCCCTTTCAATGAGGAAATGAAAAACTACTGCAGGAAGGTGTATTTACAGGAGCTATTTCAGAGAAATTGAGTGAAGCTTTGTATTGTGACCATCCTATTACACCTATCTACCACTCACTTCCCAAGGTGCATAAAGAAATTTTTCCTCCCCCACTGAGACCTATAGTTTCAGGGATAGGATCCTTCAGCAAACGCCTTGGGGAGTGGGTGGATCATTATTTACAACCCCTTGTGGCTCTAAAGGTGGCTTTACACACTGCAACATCGCAAACGACATTGCTGTAACGTCACCGGTTTTGTGACGTTATAGCGACCTCCCCAGCGACATTGCAGTGTGTGAAACACATCAGCGACCTGGCCCCTGCTGTGAAGTTGTGATCGCTACAAATCGTTCTGGACCATTTTTTTGGTCCTTTGTTTTCCGCTGTGCAGCAAAGTTTTAGTGTGTAAAGGGGACTTTACAGCGACTTCGTTAGCGACTTCCCTTTCAAAAAGCTGCTTTACAACGTCCCCAATGACTAGCTAGGTCATTCTGCAGGTCCGGATCGCTGTTGCGTCGTTGGCCAGGTTTGCTTGTTTGACAGCTCACCAGAGACTTTGTAGCGATCCCGGCCAGGTTGGGATCGCTGGTGGGATCGCTAGAAAGTTTCCGTGTGTAAAGGAGCCTTAACTCCTAGTCATCTGAGAGATAGCAAAGCAGCTATTAATATGGTAGAAAAAATTGAATGGGGGAATGATTATTTGTGGCTCGCATGTGATGTTATTGGATTATATTCGTCAATTCCACATTCTGTTGCATTGGAGAGCCTCAGATATTATTTATCCAAATGCAGTGAGTATACATTTGAAATCCAATATTTTTTGTTACTTGCAACTAATTTTTTGCTTACCCATAATTATTTTGTTTTTTATGAGAAGTATTATTTGCAGATACAGGGAGTGAGCATGGGAGCCAAATTCTCACCATCTTTAGCAAATCTAACTATGTCAGTATGGGAGGAGAGATAAATTTTTCATTCCAACAATCCATTCAGACACAATATTTTTTGGCTGGGACGCTTTATTGATGATTTGGTTTTTGTTTGGAGGGGGAAGAAGGAATTTGCGTCTTCCTTTTTTTCATATTTAAACAACAATAGTTTCAATCTTAAATTTACATGTCACATGAACGAGCTATTAATTAATTTTTTAGATTTGACCTTCAATACAGATCCAAATCGAAAAAAGGTGTTGGTAGAACCCTATCGTAAACCCACAGCTGTTAACAGTATACTGATGGCAAATTCATGTCACGCCAGTCATGTCATCAGGAACATACCCACTGGTGAATTGATTCGAACTAAAAGAAATAGTACTGAAAAAAATACCTATATGAAAGAATCTGAACTGTTGGTAAAAAGATTAAAATCTAGGGGTTACCCAAACTGGTCTCTACAAAAGGCAAGAGGCATAGTAGATAACTTAAATAGACAGGATTTGTTGGAATATAAAAATATCAAAGAAAAAAACAACGATCTGGGTACAGTCTTCAGTACTAAATTTAGTCCGCAGTATCAACAAGTAGTCTCCATTATTAAAAAACATTTACCCATTCTGGAACAAAGTGGTGAATTAAAAGAAATACTTAAAAAATACTCAATTAAATTTGTTGCTAGGAGGGCTCCTACCATAGGATCCATGTTGACGGCAAGCTTATTCACTGATCCAGACAAAAAATTGAAACAAAATTGGATGAAAACTGTAGGCTGTTATGGTTGTGGTGCAAAAATCTGTAAGTGTTGTAAATATATTGTCAAAACAAAAACATTTTCTTCTATAAAAAATGGAAAAAACTTTGAGATTTTTTCTTTTATTAATTGCAATACAGAAAATGTAATATATCTTATCGATTGCAATATTTGCAGACTTCAATACGTTGGTTGTACCACTAATTCATTGAAACAGCGTATGCGAAAACATTTGTCGGTCTCAGTGAATCTGCCCATTGCAGGAGCCTCTGCGGTCTCTAAACACTTTGCAATTGTGCATAAAGGAGATTTAAAAAGTTTTTCCTTTAGGGGAATAAAGGTGGTTTCAAAACCACACAGGGGTGGCGATTATAAAAGTAAAATCTTATCTAGAGAAAGTAAGTGGATTTTTTTTACTGGAGACTAGAGTTCCTGACGGACTGAACAGCAGAATGGATCTAATTACACAATATTAACAAGGAAAGGAGGGGAAAGGTTGGTTGTATTTTTTTTTTTTTGTTGGTTTCTGTCATTGATATAAAGATCTTGATATACAGATATACAGATCTTGCTTGCTGCAGGATGTATGTTTCACATATATATGCATAACTATCTTGTTGCGGTTATCCTATATCATTGTTTATTTATTATCAAATGTATATATTATTTGTCTATGTATAAAACATGTTCAATATATGTATTTTTCTAGCAATATTCTTGAACTGAGTCTCAACCATCTACTCCAGACCTGGGCAAGGGGCGGCCCGCGGGCCACATCCGGCCCGCCTACTCTCTGTGACCGGCCCGCCTGGCTCCGGGCGTCCTTGCTGGCCGGTCACTGATGAGGGCAATCTGACCTGTTGTTTGGAGCTCCAGGGTCCGGGCGGCCCGTGGTCAGATTGCCCACATCACACGCTGCGTGCCGGCGTGCAGGGAACAGAGGACAGCTCCTGCAGCGCCGCACAGTGCAGCAGCAGAACGCAGGAATCTGTCCTCTGTTGCCTGCCGGCACTTTCTCTGTGACACACACGCGCGCGCCCTGATGTCGTCAGTACGGCGCGCGTGTGTGTCATTTGAAAAGTTCCCGCCCGGCAGGAGAAGAAGATGCAGCAGCCGGGGCCTCTATGGAGAGAGGAAGCAGCTCAGCGGGGGGCAATACAAGAGAAGAAGGATGTCAGCGGGAGCCCGTACGGAGGTGCCTGAGAAGGGAAAGGTGAGTGGTGACTAGTAACCTGAGGGGACAATGGGGGGAGTGGAGTGGAGGGGAGGGGTTGGGGGGGGGTAACTGGTGAGTAATATTTGGGTGTAGTGATGTATTATATGGCAATGTAGTTTTACAGGTGTAGTATATAGGGGTCTAGTTATGTATATGTGGATGTAGTGATGTATATTACAGGTGTATAAAGGGGTGTAGTGATGTATATTACAGGTATATATGGGGGTGCAGTGATGTATATTACAGGTGTATAAAGGGGTATAGTGATGTATATTACATGTATATATGGGAGAGCAGTGATGTATATGGGGGTGTAGTGATGTATATTACAGGTGTATATGGGGGTGCAGTGATGTATATTACAGGTGTATATAGGGGTGTAGTGATGTATATTACAGGTATATATGGGGGTGCAGTGATGTATATTACAGGTGTATATGGGGGTGTAGTGATGTATATTACAGGTATATATGGGGGTGCAGTGATGTATATTACAGGTATATATGGGGGTGCAGTGATGTATATTACAGGTGTATATAGGGGTGTAGTGATGTATATTACAGGTGTATATAGGGGTGTAGTGATGTATATTACAGGTGTATATGGGGGTGCAGTGATGTATATTACAGGTGTATATGGGGGTGTAGTGATGTATATTACAGGTGTATATGGGGGTGTAGTGATGTATATTACAGGTGTATAAAGGGGTGTCATGATGTATATTATATGTATATATGGGGGTGCAGTGATGTATATTACAGGTGTATATGGGGGTGTAGTGATGTATATTACAGGTGTATATAGGGGTGTAGTGATGTATATTACAGGTATATATGGGGGTGTAGTGATGTATATTACAGGTGTATATGGGGGTGTAGTGATGTATATTACAGGTGTATATAGGGGTGTAGTGATGTATATTACAGGTGTATATGGGGGTGTAGTGATGTATATTACAGGTGTATAAAGGGGTGTAGTGATCTATATTACATGTATATATGGAGGTGCAGTGATGTATATTACAGGTGTATATGGGGGTGTAGTGATGTATATTACAGGTGTATATGGGGGTGCAGTGATGTATATAGGGGTGCAGTGATGTATATTACAGGTATATATGGGGGTGCAGTGATGTATATTACAGGAGTATATGGGGGTGTAGTGATGTATATTACAGGTGCATAAAGGGGTGTAGTGATGTATATTACAGGTGTATATGGGGGTGTAGTGATGTAGTATATGGGGATTGTTTGTGTACATATGTATATAGTGTGTGTATGTGTGCGTGCGTATGTGTGTATATATATATATATATATATATATATATACATATATACATATATACACACACACACACACACACACACAAGAAGGTGGCCCGATTCTACGCATCGGGTATTCTAGAATTAACGTATTGTGTAGTTAATGTATGATTTTTGTTATATATGTATATGTTGTTGTCTGTAGTTACCAAGTGTTTGTGTAGGGGCTGTACATGTTCTGGGTGTTGTCTGGGTGTGGCGGGGGGTGAGAGCGGTGTTGTTTGTGTGTTGCGTTGTGTGTCGTTATTTGTGGAGCGCTGTGTGTCTGTATCGTTGTGTGTGTGTGTTGCGCGGTTTGTGTGGGGTGTGTGTTTTGGGGGAGGTATGTTTTGTGCAATGTGTGTGTTGTGCGGTATGTGCGTATATTTGTGTGTGCCGCGGTGTTTGTGTGTTGGGTGTTGTGTGTGTGCGGCGTTGTCTGTGTGTGTGGGTGTCTGTGTAGGGCAGTGTTTGTGGTTCCCAGTGTGTGTGTGGTGTGTTGTGCAGTGCGTGTGTGGCAGTGTGTGTGTGTGTGTGTTTTGGGGGGAGGTGTGCACCCCCATCGTGCTCCATCCCCCATGTTGCGCACCCCCCATCGTGCTCCATCCCCCATGCTGCGCACCCCCCATCGTGCTCCATCCCCACTCCCCATTGTGCTCCATCCCCCATGCTGCGCATTCCCCATCGTGCTCCATCCCCCATGCTGCGCACTCCCAAACGTGCTCCATCCCCCATGCTGCGCACTCCCCATCGTGCTCTATCCCCCATGCTGCGCACTCCCAAACGTGCTCCATCACCCATGCTGGGCATTCCCCATCGTGCTCCATCCCCGATGCTGCGCACCCCCCATCGTGCTCCATCCCCCATGCTGCGCACCCCCCATCGTGCTCCATCCCCCATGCTGCGCACTCCCCATCGTGCTCAATCCCCCATGCTGCGCACTCCCCATCATGCTCCATCCCCCATGCTGCGCACCCCCTATCGTGCTCCATCCCCCATGCTGCGCACCCCCCATCGTGCTCCACAGTCACACATCAGAAAGTAAACACGCACACATCTGATCGCATACACTCACACACACACCCCACTTCTCCCTGTGCCCACCGGTGGGCGGTCCCAGCAGCTGTGCTGCACGCCGTGCTCCTCTGCCGACACTCACAGATCCGATCGCATACACTCACACACACACACACTCACACATCAGAACACACACACACATCCGATCGCATACACTCACACACACACACACTGACGATATCGCACATACGCGCTGACACAATCACAACGTCCGGAGATACCACATGCTTCTGGCCATGTGATCCTCCGGCAGGTCCTGGAAGGTCACTGCACAGTATCGCCGCCGAGAAGCAAGCGATATCACGGGATGTTGTGAGTATGTGGATGCGATCTGATGTGTGTGTGAGGTGTGTGTGAGAGTGAGTGTGATCTGATGTGTGTGTGTGTGTGTGTGTGTGTCTGTTCTTATGTGTGTGCGTGTGTCCCACCGCTGCAGGACCTTGATGCGCTCACCTCGGGGCGAGAGGCCATTCTGTGGGGGGGGCGGAGCCTGGGCGAGCGGCCAATCCGTGTGGGGGGGCGGAGCCGAGCGGGCAATCCGTGCGGGGGAGGAGCCGAGGCGAGCGGCCAATCCGTGAGGCCGAGCGGCCAATCCGTGCGGGGGGGCGGGGCCATGGAGAATCCGTGAAGCCGAGCGGCCAATCCGTGCGGGGGGGCGGGGCCATGGCGAGCCCAGCGGCCAATCCGCTGTTTGTCACCGTAAGGACATGGCCAATCCGTGCGGGGGGGGCGGACCCGAGGCGAGCGGCCAATCCGTGCGGGGGGGGAGGAGCCGAGGCGAGCCCAGCGGCCAATCCGCTGTTTGTCACCGTAAGGACATGTCACGGTAAGAACACAATTTTGGAGCAAGACAGACAGACAGACAGACAGACAGAATGAATAAGGCAATATCTATCTATCTATCTATCTATCTATATATATATATATATATATATATATATATATAGATATATATATAGAGAGAAGCCCGTAACTGCGAGTGGTACTGGAGTTACATCGGGTACCACGTGCTCTCTCCCCGCCCCCTGCAGCGCCATACCGCCATTACAGGGCCTGATTGCGTTTCTCCGGTACCTGTTTGCATACATGTGAATGTGACAGGTACCGGAGAAAACACGAGTCTGTGAAATAAAAAGATTTCCATATTTACCTGCTTTCTTCAGCTCTGGTGCCTCCCGCTCCTGACCACCGCTCATTCATTGATTATTCACCACACTCAGGACCTGGAAGCCGGAGCATCACGATGACAGCACCAGGCACAGCACCGTTGAGGACATCACCGCAGGGACAGGTGAGTATTCTGCAAGCACAGTGACCTCCAGGAGGTCATCAGAGTTTCCAATGAACTCTGATGACCACCCTGCGACACCCACGCTACAGCTTCATGGGTTCATCAGAGTTCATTGGGAACTGTAACGAGTCCCCGAGATGCTCCGGCTTCCAGGTTCTCAACACACACACACACACACACCTGTATACTCACCGAGTGATGCGGTCCCCAGCGCTGTCCCTGCTTCCAGCTGCTCACTGCAGTGAATATTCAGTGAGTATAATTACCAGCGATAAGGAGCGGGAGGCAGCAGAGCCAGAGACAGCAGCGCTGGAGAGAGGTAAATATAGAAAATCTTTTTATTAAAAAGACCAGTGTTTTCTCTGGTACTTGTCACACTGATGTCACACAGATCACATCTGTGTGCGGTCCGTGTGACACCCGTACTGCCGGAGAAAAAACGGACATGTGTGCGTGCAGGGCCACGAGGGGTCACACAGTCCGTAACTTACTGTTTGTATATGAAGGGATAGTATACATACTGTATACAGTATTGGGTAAAACTGAGTTAATTATATTAGTCCGGCCCTCTAAAACCATCCCAATTTCTCATGCGGCCCCATGGGAAAATTAATTCCCCACCCCTGATCTACTCAGATGTTTTTAATTGTCCTGTTCCACTGCTTTTAATTGAGGGTTATTTGAATATGTTCCACAAAGGAGGATATATTGTCAGTGTTAGAGCTCAGTTCAAGTAGGACCGTGAAGAAGGCACATAGTGCTGAAACATGTAGTCCCTTGCTGGAGTGCTATTAATTGATTGGAGTTCCTCATACTTTTATATGACTCAAAGGAATAATAAAGAAGAAGTTTTTAAAATTCTGGTGAAATTTCATCCTTTTGCTGGATCCTAATTCTCCTACATTTCTATTTGTTTGGGCACACTCCATGCCTGGATCCCTGCAGAATATAAGGTGAACACCGACCACTGCATCAAGAGGAACTCCTTTATGGTGAGCTGGCTATATATTTTCTACATTGTTTGATTATATATATATATTATATATATATATATATATATATATATATACACATACACACACACACACACACACATACATATATACATTTTTTTACATTTCTGACCAGTGTCAATTTGACAGGTTATAACTCTGGAACGCTTCAACGGATCCTGACGATTCTGAGATTGTTTTTTCATGACATATTGTACTTCACGTCAATGGTAAATTTAGGCCGATATTTTTTGCGTTTATTTGTGAAAATTTTGGAAATTTGGCGAAAATTTTGAAAATTTCGCAATTTTCAAAATTTTACATTTTATGCCCATAAATCTGTGAGATATGTCACACAAAATAGTTACTATATAACATTTCCCACTTGTCTACTTTATACCAGCGCAATTTTCGAAACAATTTTTTTTTCCGTTAGGAAGTTAGAAGGGTTCAAAGTTCATCAGCAATTTTTCATTTTTCCAACAAAATTTACAAAAAAAAATTTTTAGGTACCACATCACATTTGGAGTGACTTTGAGAGGCCTAGGTGACAGTAAATACCCAAAAGTGACCCCATTCTAAAATCTGCACCCCTTACACTGCTCAAAACTACATCCAAAAAGTTTATTAACCCTTTAGGAGCTTTACAGCAACCAAAGCAATGTGGAAGGAAAAAATGAAAATTTTACTTTTTTACACAAAAATGTTACTTTAGCCATAAAATTTAGCATTTTCACAAGGGTATCAGGAAAAATGCACCATAAAATTAATTGTGCAATTTCTCCTGAGTACACCGATATCTCATATGTGGGGGAAATCAACTGTTTGGGTGCACGGCAAGGCTCGGAAGAGAAGGAGCATCATTTGAATTTTTGAAAGCAAAATTGTCTGGAATAATTAGCAGACGCGATGTTGCGTTTGGAGACCCCCTCCGGTGCCTAAACAATGGAGCTCCCCCACAAGTGACCCCATTTTGGAAACTAGACCCCTCATGGAATTTATCTAGATGTTTATTGAGCACTTTGAACCTCTAGGGGCTTCACAAAAGTTAATAACTTTGAGCCGTGAAAATAAAAAAAAAAAAAATTACCACGAAATTGTTACTTCAACCAGGTAGCTTTTTTTTTTCACAAGGGTATCAGGAAAAATTACAACATAAAATGTATTGTGCATTTTCTCCTGAGTACACAGATACCTCTTATGTGGTGGAAATCAAATGTTTGGGCGCACGGCAGGGCTCGGAAGGCAAGGAGCGACATTTGACTTTTCAAACGCAAAATTGTCTGGAATTGTTAGTGGATGCCATGTTGTTTTTGGAGACCCCCTGAGGTGCCCAAACAATGGAGCTCCCCCACAAGTGACCCCATTTTGGAAACTAGACCCCTCATTGAATTTATCTAGATGTTTAATGAACACTTTGAACCCCTGGAGGCTTCACAAAAGTTTAGAATGTTCAGCCGTGAAAATATATATATATTTTTTTTTTACCATGAAATTGTTATTTCAACCAGGTAGCTTTTTTTTCCACGAGGGTATCAGGAAAAAATGCACAATAAAATGTATTGTGCAATTTCTCCTGAGTACACAGATACCTCATATGTGGTGGAAAGTAATTGTCTGGGCACACGGCGGGGCTCAGAAGAGAAGGAGCGCCATTTCACAGCAAAATTGGTTGGAATTATTAGCGTACGCCATGTTGCGTATGGAGACCCCCTGAGGTGCCTAAACAATTGAGCTCCCCCACAAGTGACCTCATTTTGGAAACTAGACCCCCATAGCATAAATCTACATGGGTAATGAGCACTTTGAACCCTCTGGTGCTTCATACATTGAGGCATAAAAACAAAAAAGTACTTTTTTTTTTCCACAAAAATGTTATTTTAGGCTCAATTTTTTAATTTTTACAGGGGTATCAGGATAAAATGGACCGCAAAATTTGTTGGGCAATTTGTTCTGAGTACGCTGATACCTCATATGTGGCAGAAAACCACTGTTTGGGCGCACGGCAGAGCTCCAGAGGGAAGGAGCGTCATTTGACTTTTTAAATGGAAAATTAGCTGGAATCGTTAGCCCAAACAGTTGAGCTCCCCCACATGTGACCCCATGTTGGAAACTAGACCCCCCCATACAAAGAAAGATTAGTTTGGCAAAATAAAAAATACAGACGTCAGTAAAAAAAAGAAAATATATATATATATATATATATGTGTATATATGAGCGCCTGCAACTGACACTAAGGCAAGTGCCACACGTGAGAGCAATGCACAAATCTCGCAACGCATCACGCGGCACAGCCGCACACTCCTGTCTGGAAGAGAGCGACCATGCCGGATGATGCGATGTGAGACTTGTGCATCGCTCTCATGTGTGGCACTGGGCTGACCCTTACAATATACTAGGACTAGGTGGGATGGAAAAAAGATGGATGGAGGATAGAAGAGGGTGCAACGGATGCAGGAGCAGTGGAGGATGGGAGAGGGGGCGCGACGGAGGATGGGAGAGGGCGCGGCGGATGGATGGGAGAGGGCGTGGCGGATGAAGGAGTGGCGGAGGATGGGTGAGGGCACAACAGATGCAGGAGCGGCGGAGGAAGGGGGGGCGAGGGGAAGGGTGGAAGGGGAGTGGGAGGTGAGATTGGGGATAGCTACCTTACAGAATGGATCTAGGCAGCAGGATTGCAGCAGATCCGGGAGGGAGGAAGGGGGCAGAGGATTAAGGGGATGGGAGAGAGCAGGCAGCAGATCAGGGAGGGGGCAGAGGCTGATGGGGGAGTGAGGTGGCAGATGCAGGGGCACAGAGGCTGATGGGGGAGTGAGGTGGCAGATGCAGGGGCGCAGCGGCAGATGGGGAGAGAGCGGTGGCTGATGGGGAGAGTGCAGCGGCAGATGGGGAGAGTGCGGTGGCAGATGGGGAGAGTGCGACGACTGATGGGGAAAGTGCGGCGGCTGATGGGGAGAGTGCGGCGGCAGATGCAGGGGCGGTGGAGCGGCTGATGGGGAGAGTGCAGTGGCTGATGCAGGGGCGGTGGAGCGGCTGATGGGGAGAGTGCAGTGGCTGATGGGGAGAGTGCAGCGGCTGATGCAGGGGTGGTGGAGCGGCTGATGGGGAGAGTGCGGCGGCTGATGCAGGGGCGGTGGAGCGGCTGATGGGGAGAGTGCAGCGGCTGATGCAGGGGCGGTGGAGCGGCTGATGGGGAGAGTGCAGTGTCTGATGCAGGGGCAGTGGAGCGGCTGGAGAGTGCAGTGGCTGATGCAGGGGCGGTGGAGCGGCTGATGGGGAAAGTGCAGTGGCTGATGCAGGGGCGGTGGAGTGGCTGATGGGGAGAGTGCAGTGGCTGATGCAGGGGCGGTGGAGCGGCTGATGGGGAGAGTGCAGTGGAGTGGCTGATGGGGAGAGTGCAGTGGCAGATGCAGGGGCGGTGGAGCGGCAGATACAAGCAGGCAGCAGAAAGAAAGCAGCAGCGTCAGATGCGGGGGGGGGGGCGCAGCGTGAGGAGAGCAGCGGCGTCAGATGCCCCCCACTGCTCTCTTACTGCTGAGTAGCGGCGTAACATGCAGGGGCGAAGCGGAAAAGTAGCGGCGTCACGTGCAGGAGCGCAGCGGGAGAGCAGGGGCGAAGCACATGGAGCAGGGCAGCGGTGGATCGGGGGCTGTGACTCACAGATGGGCGCCCGCAAGGATCGTTCTCCTCAGATTCCACGGAGGGAGAAGCTAAGGAGAGCGATCTCCTACAGCGAGCTCACCCGGTCCCAGATGCACGGTGCTGCTTGGAGAAATCGGTCACAAGGCCGATCTCTCCAATCAGAGCTGGGGGCGGGTACAGTAAAGCTCACTGAGCTCCAGCCAATGGCCAGTGCTGCAGCTGCACTGACATAGCTGGATTTCAATGCTTCAGCCATTTTCAATGGCTGAAACATAACACTGGCTGTGATTGGCTGAGCGGCGTTCGTCAGCCAATCACAGCCTCTGTAGGTCCGGGAAGGAGACACCACTCCTCCTGAGGTCAGGTACAAGTCCTCTCCTTCCCGTATCTACAGTTTTTTAAAACCGATCGCGGTGCCCGGTGCTCTGGTGCCGCGATTCCGCTATGACGGATGTATCCGTCATGGGTCTTTAAGTACCAGGGCACCATGACGGCTAGATCCGTCAAAGGTCGTGAAGGGGTTAATGGAGCCACGTTTTTTGGAGAGTAACTGTAAAGCGCGGAGTTACATTTCCTGTCAAAACATAGTCTACGACGTTCTCTGGGTCACATGAGGTGTCTGTGCAAAATTTTGTGATTGTAAATGCGACGGTGCAGATACACTTTTCGTTTCACTTTTTCCCCATTATGTAGATAGGGGCAAAATTGATTGGTAAATTGGAACGCGCGGGGTTAAAATTTCGCCTCACAACATAGCCTATGATGCTCTCGGGGTCCAGACGTGTGAGTGTGCAAAATTTTGTGGCTGTAGCTGCGACGGTGCAGATGCCAATCCCGGACAGACATACATACATACATACAACATACAAACATACACACATTCAGCTTTATATATTAGATATATATATATATTTTGATTGGTAACATTATCGTGTTAATTTATTACTTATTTATTTCTTACCCTGGTGATAATTTATTAATTTTACACAATATACCATAGCAATCAATTTATGTAAGTGTTATCTATTTAAACCTGGTGCACATAGGGATTCCGATGTGTTTACACAAGCTGCAGAATACAATATCTAGTACGTATTATTGTGTAATTATTTTATTTTTGTAATATTGTTATTTATTGGGTATTGTGCATGATAATTATACCAATTGGCTGCTAATTAAAATGAACTGACTGTGTTTATGCATATTTACTTATTCTCTGTATCATATCGTGTTGCTCCACTTTGTGTTCATTTGCGATTATTATTATTATTTTTGTAATGAATTTTTAATGAACTTTCAATTATATTTTAATATCATTCATGGTCTCTTTTTGCACTTTGTATATACGTTACTAATATGGTGCTTGATCAATTATGTAATCCTTTAATGTAGTAATATTCCTCCCTGAATTAAGATACTGTAAATAACTTAGTTATTTCTACTTTTTTCACTAGGGTGATATATAGGCACATATTTTTATATAGTAAACATATCGATAAGACAGATAGACAATGACCCAAAACAAAGCCAGAGCAACCAAAGAGTTTATTAAAGCAAAGTAGTGGAATATTCTTGAATGGCCAACCCAATACAGCCGCATTTCACTTGTTAAAAAAAAAAAAAAGCCAGCTCAACTCAAAATGGCACGTATTATCAGATGATTTCACTTGTTAAAGACTAAACTTCAGATAGAAAGGCCCACAAGCAAACAGCAACTGAAAGCCACTACAGTAAAGGCCTGGAGAGCATTAAAGGAGAAAACACAGCGTCTGGAGATGTCCATGACTTCAAGAATTCAGGCAGTCATTGCCAACAAAGGGTTTTTAACCAAGTATTAGAAATTATCATTTTATTTCCAAGTATTTAATTTGTCCAATTACTTTTGATCCCTGAACTGAAGGGATTGAGTTTAAAAAATACTTTAGTTCAGACCTAGGCAAGGGGCGCGCCTACTGTCAGTGACCGACCCACCCGTCATAGCTCAGAGTTGGAGGCGTGGCCTGATCTACGATTTTTTTGCCTCAGCCCTGCTCTCACGGCCGGGAGCTCTGTATCCCGCAGTCCCGTGATCGCACTCTGTCGACCATGCACCCTCTTGCTGCCAGTCACGCCCCCTCTGGATGCTGGCACCACTCTCTGGATGCCTTCTATGGCATCTACACTCCCTGACAGAAGTTCTGTCGCTTTTCCATGTTATGTAAATAAAAGCTTATAACTGGACTTTAAATTCATCCATTGGTTTTATAAATTTTTCTTTTGAAAGCTGAAACCCTCCCAGATTTGGTTTAGGCTATGAAAATAAAGTTGCTGCAAAGCTGAAATATTGATCATTTAATGAACACAGAAAGGTCAGATTTTGGCAAGACAAAAGTTTTGTCGCCTTGTCATAATGCACCCAATCCTAGTTTACATCCTCACCTGTGCTAACTAAATGATTGGTTAATTAGTGGAAGTGTATAAAAAGAAACCCAGCATCCCAGACCTTTACTTGAACTGCAACTTGACCTCTGACAACATGCCAAAAATCCACCCTGCAGCAGGATGGTGCTCCATCTCATACATCCATGTTCCTCCTGGCAAAGAAGATCAAGGTGCTCAAGGACTGGCCAGCCCAGTCACCAGACATGAACATCATTGAGCATGTTTGGGGTAGGATGAAAGAGGAAGCTTGGAAGACAAAACCAAAGAATCTAGATGAACTCTGGGAGGCATGTAAGACTGCATTGTTGAACCGCATGGATGCAGTCCTTCAAGCTCATGGAAGTCACACAAAATATTAAATATGGCTCTAATAGCACCACAACGTCATTCTCCAATGTTATGAAACATATCTTTGTATTAGAAGTTAATAATTTGTTTGAATTCAGATTACTTTCTGTGGGCGACAACATTTTTGTCTTGCCAAATTCTGACTTAAATTCTGACCTTTCTGTGTTCATTAAATGATCAATATTTCAGCTTTGCAGAAACGTTATTTTCTTTATTTTCATAACCTAAACCAAATTTGGGAGGATTTCAGCTTTCAAAAGAGAAATTTATAAAACCAATGAATGAATTTGAAGTCAGGTTATAAGCTTTTATTTACATAACATGGATAAGCGACATAACTTCTGTTAGGTTGTGTTTGCTGCTGGCCACGTCTGTTTTGCTATCGTCCATGCCCCCTGTCAATGTGGACACACACACTCCTCGGATGCTTTCCTTGTCCCCTCTTGCTGCTCTCTCGATGCTGGCCACGCCCCCTTTGCCTGCCCCTTCTTCCCAGGATCCTCACATGTGACCGACTCATCTCCACAGCGGCCACTTCAAAAACATCTGTTCTGCAACTGAGGTAATGTGAACCAGTAGCAGCAGGGAGAGTGCAGTATGCCTGCACATGGGAGAGCAGTGCCAGCACTTGTGTCTTCTCAGGTCCCCCGTGTCTGCAATGGAAGAAGCAGACACACAGAGGACTCCAAGAAGGCAGCCAGAGGATCCCTCAGGCTCTGCTGCAGCGCTGCCAGCCTGTGCCCTCAGCGTCCCCAGGGCCAGTATGTATGCTCCACAGGCCCCAGTAATGTGTATGCCCCCCACTGACCCACAGTAATTTGTATGCCACTTACTGACCCCAGTAATGTCTATGCCACTTACTGACCTCCATATTTTCATTGAATCTTTGTACTGTTTAACTTACTGTTTGTTTATGAAGGAATAGTATATATACTATGTATTGGGTAGAACTGAGTTAATTATATTAGTCCGGCCCTCTAAAACCATCCCGATTTCTCATGCGGCCCCATGGGAAAATTAATTGCCCAACCCTGCTTTAGTTCCTGACATTTTTATGCAATCATTTTGTTCAACCCACTGAAGTAAAGCTGAAAGTCTGAACTTCAACTGCATCTGAATTGTTTTGTTCAGAATCCATAGTGGTAATGTACAGAACAAAAATGTGAAAAATGTTTCTGTCCAAATATATATGGACCCAACTGTAGGTGACCCTGTTAAACACTGTACTCACCCTAATCTTTCCCTACCTAGTGTGAAGGTCCACACCCTTGTGGTGCCCTCACTCCATGATGGCTCGCTCTAGCAGGTCCTCACCATCTCTACCTTGGAGTAAAGCTAGAATAAACCAGAAATCAACACAATCGTGAAAACTAATGATAGATTTATATATACTGTATATAGAGAGACATCTAATGTATTAAAGCAATAAAAGCTAAAAGTTGAATCATAAACCCTTTTAGTGCTCCTATGACATGTACGTCTTCATAGATATTATACTCAGAACAATCCTGATGAACCCAATTTAGGAAGAAAAGCGTCAAGTGAAATAAATTACTTATATCAACTTATCTGACCAATGAAGTCCTGTAACGCGATCACTTGCTGCCAATGGTTTGACATGAGAGAGCGAGGTCAGATAATAAATAACCCCTGTTGCTGACTGTCACGACTCACTTTCTGTGAATGCCAGCAGAGCGCCAGCACCCCCAGGAACACAGAATTTCTCCTGATCACAGAGATTATTAACCCCTTCAGCCCCCAGGCATTTTGCGTTTTTCCGGGGGGGGGGGTTTCCCCTCTCTTTCTTCCAAGAGCAGTAACATTTTTATTTTTTCGTCAATCGTGCCATATGAGGGCTTGGTTTTTGCGGGACGAGTTGTAGTTTTAATTGGAACTATAAGTTTTGCCATATAATGTACTGGAAAACGGCAAAAAAATTCCAAGTGCGGAAAAATTGCAAAAAAAGTGTGATCACACAATAGTTTTTAGGATATTTTATTCACCGTGTTCACTATATGGTAAAACTGATGTGTCAGTGTGATGCCTCAGGTCGGTGGGAGTTTGTAGACACCAAACATGCATAGGTTTACTTGTATCTAAGGAGTTTAAAAAAATTCAGGAATTTGTCTAATAAAAGTGGCGCACGTTTTGCGCCATTTTCCGAAACTCGTAGTGTTCTCATTTTTTGGGATCTATGGCTCAGTGATGACTTATTTTTTACGTCTCGAGCTGACGTTTCTAATGGTACCATTTGATCGCTTGTTATTGCGTTTTGCGCAAAACTTGCGGTGACCAAAAAACGTAATTTTGGCGTTTGGCATTTTTTGCAGCTACGCCGTTAACTGATCAGATTAATTGATTTTATATTTTGATAGATCAGGCATTTCTGAACGCGGCGATACCAAATATGTGTATATTTATTTTTTTTAACTCTTTAATTTTCAATGGGGTGAAAGGGGGATGATTTGAACTTTTAAGTTTTTTTTTTTTTTTTTAATTTTTTAAAAACGGGGGCTATAGCGATCAGCAATCCGATCGCTCTGCCATATCTCCAGATCACAGCTACAGAGCTAAGGTCTGCAGATATGGTGCTTTACTTTCAATGATGGCTGTATTCCGGCATTGAGAGTAAATGACTCATGTTAGGTACAGGCGTCATCACATGACCGTGTGCTACCATGGCAACCACTGGAAGTCACGTGATCATGTCACGTGACTACCGATGGGGGCGGGGTAAGTCAGAATAATGGCCGCGCGCATATACATCTCGCTGCCAGATTTTAGCAGCGAGATGTAAAGGGTTAATAATCGCGGGTGGAAGCGACTAGCAGGCACACATGTCAGCTGTTGAAAACAGCTGATGTGTGCGAGTATCGCCGCCGCCTGTCCACGGCAGGGAGCGGGGATTTACTGCACACGATCCATGACGTACCTAGTACGTCATGGGTCGTTAAGGGGTTAAGCATTGCTCTGAACAGTAGAAGCAATCAGATAGTAGAGTCATAAAGTCCCGTATGGGGACTAGTAAAATAAATATATATATATATATATATATATATATATATATATATATATATATATAATATAATATAATATAATATAATATAATATATATATATATATATAACAAAGTTAAAAAAAAACCCTGAAAGTTCAAATCACCCCCTTTTGCCTCAAAATAAACAAACAAAAAAAAAAAAGACAAATCCAACTCATATCCATATTTGGTATTGCCGGTTTCAGAAATGCCCGATCTATCAAAATATAAAATTAATCTGATCAGTAAACGGCGTAGCAAGATAAAAACGCTAAAGCTAAAATTACGTTACTTTGGTCACCGCAACATTGCATTAAAATGCCCTAACAGGCGAACAAAACATCACATCTAAGCAAAAATGGTATAAATTAAAAATGACAGCTCAAAAAATAAGCCATCACTGAGCCCCAGGTCCTGAAAAATGAGAACACTATGGGTCTCGGAAAATGGCAACAAAAGTGCATTTTTTTTTTTTTTAACAAACTTCTAAATTTTTTTGAACACTAAGAAAAAAGTAAAATTATACAAGTTTGGTATCTATAAACTTGTACTGACCTGTGGAATCATAATGCCAGGTCAGTTTTACCATATAGTGAACATGGTAGTAAAAAAAAAATTAAAAAAAAAAAAATGGGGGAATTGCACTTTTTTTTTAGCAATTTCACCGCACTTGAAATTTTTTCCCAGTTTTCAGTATAATATGGGTCAGAATGAATAGTGTTGTTCAAAAGTACAACTCATCCTGCAAAAAAATCAAGCCTTCATATGGCTATATTGACAGAAATATAAAAAAAGTTATGGCTCTTGGAAGAAGGGGAGGAAAAAAAAACTAAAATGAAAAATGGAAAAATCGCCAGGGGGTGACGGGGTTAAGCGCCAAGTTTTAGCGCCAAGTTTTCCCCTTCTTTTTTGCTTATTTAACTTTAAGTTGACAATCCTGGTTACATCTCTTGTACAATTTGCACATTTCCATGTGTTTTTTTTTTTTTTTAGCAACATTTCTGACCTTCTAATATGATGAAGGCTTGTTCTGTGTGTGAGTTCTATTATGTGTAACAAGATCTGATATATCTGTAAACCATTTCCCACATTCTAAACATGAATATGATTTCTCCCCTGTATGAAATATTTGATGTCTAACAAGATCAGATTTATTTGCAAAACATATCTCACATTCTGAACATGTGTGTGTCTTCTCCCTTGTGTGAATTATTTTATGTGTAGCAAGACGTGATTTGCTTCTAAAACATTTACCACATTCTAAGCATGGATATGCTTTCACCCCTGTGTGAGATATTTGATGTCCAACAAGAATTGATTTCTTTGCAAAACATTTGTTACATTCTGAACATGCATATGGCTTGTCCCCTGTGTGAATTACCTTATGATCATTAAGAGTTGTTCTATATTTAAAACATTTCCCACACTCTGAACAAAAATATGGCTTCTCCCCTGTGTGTGTTCTATGATGATTCACAAGACGTTCTTTTACGGCAAAACATTTCCCACATTCTGAACATGAATACGGCTTCTCCCCTGTGTGACTTCTTTGATGTGATCTTAGTTTAGATTTTTCTGTAAAACATTTCCCACATTCTGAACATGAAAACGGCTTCTCCCCTGTGTGACTTCTTTGATGTGATCTTAGTTTAGATTTTTCTGTAAAACATTTCCCACATTCTGAACATGAATATGGCTTCTCCCCTGTGTGACTTCTCTGATGTCTATCAAGATGTTGTTTCATTCTATACAATTTTCCACATTCAGAACATGAATATGGCTTTTCCCCTGTGTGAACTCTCTTATGGATCAAACAAGCTGATCTGTGTTTAAAACGTTTGGTACATTCTAGACATGAATATAGCTTTTCCCTTGTATGCATTCTCTCATGTTGTACAAGCTTCGATTTCTGAGTGAACTTTTTCTCACACTTCGAACATGAAAATACTTTATCCTTTGTATCAATTTTTTCATAATTTGAAGAAAAGCTTTTTCCATATTCTGAATGTGAAAGTGGCTTATTTTTTGTGAGATCATTTTGGTTTTGAACACTCCTTTTGTTATGCTTCATTTTCTTACTAATCTGTGATGAATTAGAAAATTGGACCTGTTTAACAGGATTAGATGATAGATCTTTGCTGTGAAGGGAGGATGGTATATCTGGAGTAATGGAATACACTTCTATTGTATCTTGCGTGATATTAAGGTCACTGGATTTAAAAATTGGAGATGTCAGATGTCCCTGTGATTTCCTTTCACTATCATCTGCGAAGAGTAAAAACAATTATTATTTTCAAATAAAATAACCTTAAAATACAAAATGTTACAACATTTTTATATAAAATATTCATAGATATTAGAAGCGATTTCCAAAATTTCAGTTTCTCAATTTGACAATAGACCTCAAATCAAGAACCACTAGATCCTGATGTTAGGTCACTAGCAGTTTAGAGAATCATAAAGGGATCAGTCAGTGCCATTATGTGGTGTCTGTCTTACACAATCAATGACAGTTACAACTCCATTTGTGAAGAAGAGAGGAGCATGACCAAAAAAGCATGAAACTTTGAGAAAGTGTAAGTCTGGGTTAACAGTATTTCCTTATCCCCTACCCTAAGAAGCAAGTGTTCACCTTTCTGACCAGACCACACTTTTGAAATTTGACTTAATATGGTAATAACTTTAAAATGTTTCTATATTTCCCAATGATTCTGAGAACGTTTTTTTTTTGCAACTTATTTTATTGTATATTAGTGGTGCTTGTATATTCAGATAGATGAAATTTGCACTTATTAAAATTTTGGGACTTTCAAAAAATTAAGACTTACAGTAGTGTTCAAAATAATAGCAGTCCAATATGACTAACCAGATTATTCACTGATTTTGGTATAAATTATATCAACACATGTCAAACAATTTACCAGTTAGTGCAGTAGATTCTTAGAAAACCACGAAACTCCGCATTCATGATCTGCAGGTTTCTGAGTCTGTATTTGAATAATTAATTGAAATGGGGGGGGGGGTGTGCAAAATAATAGCAGTGTGGAGGTAAATGTGAATCAGGTGGACCTTATTTAAGAGTGAAACCGGCACATGTTGTACATGAAATCCTGAGAAATATGGGTCACTTGAGACATCGCTCAGAAGAACAATGTACAATGATTAAAAATTTGATTGGAGAGGGTAAAACTTCTAAAGTGCAGACAATGATCTCCAATGCTTTAAAATGGAAAGCAAAAACAGAGGTGGTAGAAAACAGACCATTAGAATGGATGGAAGAATAGCCAGAATGGCAAAGGCTCACCAAAATGATCAGCTCCAGGATGATCAAAGACGTCTCAAGTATGCGTCAGTGTTGGCATCGGGGTTTCTGTCATCTAAATTTCAAATAAGTAATGGCACTCACCAGGGGTGTCCATTGTCCCCTGCTATTTTTGCTTTAGTGGTAGAACCTCTGGCGGAAGCTATACGAAAAAACATAGCCATTTCTGGTATAAGAGTTGAGGAATTTGAACATAAACTTGGGTTATACGCAGACGATGTGATAATTTCCTGTTCTAACCCTGTAGTTTTGATTCCAGCAGTGGTGAACAAATTATCAAACTTTTCTAAAGTGTCGTATTATAAGCTTAATGCGGCAAAGTCTTTGATATTGCCGTTTAATATACCGGTGGAAGCCAGGAATGCTCTGGAGGGGGCCTTTCAATTCAAATGGTGCGAAGGGGGATACCTTATTTGGGTATTAAGCTTGACACCATCGCAGATGTTAATTAAAGAAAATTTGGAACCTATGATCCAAAATTTAGAAAAGGAATTGGGAAGATATGAAAAAATATCGTTGTCCTGGATGGCCAGGATACAGTCCTTTAAAATGTTTTTCTTCCCCAAAATATTGTATGTGCTCAGATGCCTACCCATCAAAATTTCTCACAAAACCCTGATGAAACTTCAATTGTTGACTAACAAATTTGTATGGGGTAATAAAAGGGCTAGGGTCGCAGGTAAAGTGTTATACCCCCCATATGACTTAGGGGGATTGGGCACCCCAAACATAACGGCATATTATAAAGC
This sequence comes from Anomaloglossus baeobatrachus, assembly GCF_048569485.1. Classification (NCBI taxonomy): domain Eukaryota; kingdom Metazoa; phylum Chordata; class Amphibia; order Anura; family Aromobatidae; genus Anomaloglossus; species Anomaloglossus baeobatrachus. Next base: position 539,239,308 of record NC_134357.1, on the reverse strand, counting down.
CTTACTAATTAAATCACTAAAGGAGTGGTGGCGTCCAGGTAATTCACATAGATGGGCTCAGATTGAAAATTTCCTGTCTCGCCAGGGCTCAGTGAGAAGAATGATGGAAGAAGAGTTTTTGAGCAGTTCATGGTTCTCCCAGTGTGTTCCTACCATGTCAGCCTCCCTGGAGGTCTGCCGAAATGACTTGATTCAAAAGATTCAGATTCTTCTTTCAGAGATTTCCCTCAAGTAGTTGGAGTCTCAAATCCCCTTTTTGAATCTGGCCAGGTGGGAGGGATCGGGCATTACAGTGCTGACGGATCTATACTCTGATTTCAGTGTTAACCCCTTAAATGAACTAGTATGGGAACACCCCTCTTTAAAGGGTTGTTTCTATCAACACATCCAAATTAGTCATTTTCTGGCCTCTAAATTTCCTCCAAAGTCGAATCCTCTGTTACCTACAACAAAGGCTTTGCTATTTAAAAAGATAAATTAAATCCAAAAGGTATCTCTTCGACATACAAATGGCTCAATAACCCCCCCCCCCTCCCGAAGAGCAAAAATCTCCTTATATGAATAAATGGGACGTGGAGTTGAGTGTCTCTACCTCTCCTTCAAACTGGCACTCGGCATCAGCAAATATCCAAAAATACTCCAAGTGTATAAATCATCTGGAGCAACTGAAAAAAGTACACCTGCGATGGTATCGGTCCCCAGCCAACTTAGCACAGTTCCTCCCAAATTATTCGCTACATTGTTGGAAGGGCTGCCTCCAAAGGGGTACTCTTGGTCACTGCTAGTGGGCTTGTCCAAAGGTTTTCTCGTTCTGGTTGGAGGTGTTTGGCTTGATGAGTGAGCTGGCAGGCAATCCTATTAATCCGAATCCAGGTCTGGCAGTGCTAAACATGGGTATAGAGGAGTTCCCTTGGGAATCCAGGGGTTTATTAGTTCACATTCTAGTTGCTGTCAGATATTGCATAAATAGTTATTGGAAATCCCCAAAGACACCTACATTAGTTGAACTATATAACCGAATTAATCCCCAATGCCAATAAGAGTTCTGTCTGGCTCACTTGGCTCATCTGACAGCCCTATTTAACCCCTAAAAGAAAATGCTGGAAAAGAAAACAAAAAAAAAAAAAATAAACAGCATGTGGCAAGAAGTGATATTTCTTTCATGAGATCTCCAAAATAAAAGTGCAATAAAACGTGATAAAAAAGATGTATCTAAATAAATATGGTGTCGCTGAAAACAACATTTAGCCCCGCAAGAAAAACAAGCTGCGACACAGCCCGATTAGTGGGGAAAAAAAAAAGCTGTAGCTCTCAGAATACAGTGATGCAAAAACAATACTTTTCTATAAAACTGTTATTGTTTAAACGTAACAATGAAAAAATAGTTATATAAATGTCGTATCATTGTAACCGTACTGACCTGAAGAATAAAGCTCTTGTCACTTTTGCAACATGGTGATTGGCATAGAAAAAAAATAAAAACAAATTCCTGAATTGCTAGTTTTTGTTCATGCTGCATCCCAAAAATTGGAATGGAAAGTGATAAATATATTATGTGCCAGAAAATGGTACTAATAATAATGCCAACCCCACAAAAAACAAACCCCACATGAGTCTTTCAGCAAAAAAATAAAATAAAAAATAAAAGTAGAAAAATTAGCCTTCTTCCTTCCCAGCTCCATGTGAATGATGAGTCCTTCATCACCCACACAGAGACCTCCATTGCTCCTGCGCACACGGATTTCTGACCTGCTGAGGGCACATCAAAAGATTTGAGTGTGCATACGTGGGCAGTCTGCCCTTTCTCCACACCTGCACATTACAGTACTTTGCTCTTCCCTCAGCAGGATTAAAATTAATTTGTTTATTCTCTGCATTTAGTGGTCACTACTCACCTGGGTAGTCATATGTAGGAATCTCCTCTTTACACCCCTCATCACTCCTCACATATCTCCCTGCAGTATTAATAAGGGTCAGATCTTCACCCTGAAACAAATATTGTAAAAGTCACAGACAGATGGAGAAGTCACATCTATGATCAGCTCTAATCCTGCCATCTCCACCGCTCTCATTACACAAGTATAACACATATAATACTGGTGGATAAAACAAGACTGAGCATAAGACCTTCACAGCCGTCTACACATCATAGGGAGATTTCATGACACCTTCTCTCCATCTACCTGATGATCCTGAGGAACATCGGGATCTTCTTGCTTACAGTCCTGTGGAAGAAGAGGACGGGGACATCTCTCTGGTGTTGTCCTGTTACTGGATAGAACTGGAGGAAACACATACAGGGACTGAATTCATTCCTTACATACAGATAATTATAGGTCGTGTGTATTTAGTCCTGTCTATTACCTGGTGATGTGAGGGGCTGAGGAACCTCCATCATGACGTCCTTGTACAGATCTTTGTGTCCTTCTAAATACTCCCACTCCTCCATGGAGAAATAGACAGCGACATCCTGACACCTTATAGGAACCTGACACATACAATGATACAGTCATCCCCCGATCCCTTCATAGCATTACTGTATAATGTCCCAGTATTCCCAGCAGTGTCACCTCTCCAGTCAGCAGCTCAATCATCTTGTAGGTGAGTTCTAGGATCTTCTGGGCATTGATGTCCTCATGTATCAGGTGGTGAGATGGCATCTTCACTAATATGTAATCCTGGTTATGGAGAGACACAGTAATAATTTCTCACTAACGACATTTCCAGAGTCCTCACCTCTCCAGTTCTGTCCATCTGTTATTTCCATAGATAAGAATGATGTAATGTGACGTCATCAGAATCTCTCACCTCTCCAGTAAGCCGGAAGAGGATCTCTAGGGTGAGGTGTAATATTCTCTCCACCATCTTGTTCCTGTCCATATCCATCCTTGACGGATCAATCAGGAAAACTGTCTTATATAGAAGATCTCCCCTGAGTTATTGTAGTGATCTGAATAGGAAGAAGATGGAAAATAATAAAGATCCAATGTAATAATACAAATACTGTAAATAAGAGTAAACATGTAGATTAGGGGTGCACAACAATTTTTGGTCCAAAGGCCATATAGTCATACTGATTCAATCCCAAGGGTCAAAAAAATTGAAATGGATAATTACATGAATACATCACCAGAACCACCATCAGTACATCACCAGAACAGGTAAGATAAGTATAAGACAGAGCTCGGGGGACTGAGATTTAAAGCAAAACTACAGTGGTATAATAAAAAAAAGAAAAAAAACCACCACTGTAGTGCAGCTTAAAGCTGAGTTTTTGGAGCAGAAACTCACCAAATCCTCCTCATAAAAATACTCAAAACTTAGAGGTTTGAGTATAAGTTTTAACATAGCCATGAAGCACGTTATGGATTGCTATATTTGTAGAAAATCAGAACCACCATCACAAGATGAGTGCGGCACCAGAACCACCATCAGTATATTAATGAGATGCCATAACCCACCACAGTACATGAAAGCAGCGTCAGAACCATCGTCAGAACCATCGTCAGGATTCGAATGCAGTGTCAGAACCATCGTCACCATATGAATGCACTACCAGAACGACACTTAGTACATATATACAGCATCAAGCAAGTGTAGAGATCAATTGTAATGTCATGTCAGCCCCATACATGTATCGCTTGAACCTACAATTCCCAGTATGTCCTCAACAATGGTAAGGAGATACTGGGAGATGCCATTACCAGCCATCATCAGACTGTGGACTATACAGGAACCTATTACAGGGCATGCCACAGTAACTAGGAGTAGGGGGCACCTAAGACTTGCCCTCAGACTAGGGACCCTGACTGTCCCTTATTCCAGAAATACGCCAGATGGTGGCGAGGTCTGGACCACAACTGTAGCCCTAACTCCTGAATTGCCCTTGTCTAACACCTCCTCCCCCCACCTCCTGGGGGGGCTGGGACAGGAGTAATGAATCAAACAAATACCGGACAGACAAGGGAAAACCAAGAGTCAGACTCACAGCAAGTCGAAACAGGGGAAAAGACAAAGTGCTCAGGGGGAAATAAACAAACAACATGGATATTTCCACCGCACACCAAATAGCATACAACTGTTCACAAATAACCGGATCACCATGCACAAAGACAGATATCGCTGGAGCAAAGCTGGAGCTAAAATCAGTATGAGGGACCAGGTTTCACCATCTTTAAAAGGGAGGAGGTGGCTGTGATAGGTCATCAGCAATCTGTGACTCTAGCAGGAATTAACTTATGCTAGACCAATAAACAGCGAGTACAAAACTGGTCAACGCACGGCTCTGAGAGTAACTCAACAGCACCAGGTGTCGTGTCAGACTCTGCAGTGTGAACAGAGTCTGACGATGCCAAGACCCATGATGAGATTAGAGCAGAACACCACATTACAGAAGCTCAGTACTGATGAGACGTAACCAGTATCACAAAATTTTTTTTACCTACAGGTACCTTTATAGATGACAATTTCTCTGATTGAAGTAATGTCCGTCCCTTTTATCTCCATGTAATACAGATGAGATTTCATGCCCAGAGTTAGTCTCTACAGACTTCCCTCTTCTCCACCTTCAGCAGCTCTTCCCAACACAGTGACCATAAAAGTATCATCATACTGCCATATAAATATATCTTCCATGATGCACCCCTGAATAATTGCCCCTCACTGACCCCCACACTGACCCTCTATATATATATATCTCCATAATGTCCCCCTACACAGCTGTTCTCCAGAATATTCCCCCACACACCCCTCTCCATAATGTCCCGTTCCCCCACACTCCCTCTCTGCATAATGTCCATCCCCACACTGAGCCTGTTCATACTAGCAGCCCCTCAAAACTGCCCCTCTCCATAATATTCCCCTCACATTGCTCCCTGCGCCCTTTGTAACAAACCCCCCTCCCCCTATTTTGTGGATTGTCAGTAACACAAGTTGATTACAGTTTACAGCAGGGGTGGGAAACCTTTTTACTGCTGGGGACCATTTGGAATTTTCTACCAACCATCGGGGGCCGCACAAAATTATTAACTTGAAAATTACCCTGTTATATTTGTTCAAATAATTAATTAACTCATCTTTAATGGAGCTGCTTCTCTTTTGTGCGGCGGTGAGGTTTGGTGATATTCATCATATTTCTTTTCACAACTGCTTTTCCAGGTTTGTCTCGGTTTGGAGAGGATGGGGACATAGACATTACAGAAGACGCTACGGCGCATAAATTACAGGAGACGCTGGGGGTACATACATCACAGGAGAGGCTTGGGGCATATACATCAAAGGAGGGGCATATACATCACTGTGGGGCACGGACGTTACTGGTGGGCACAGACAGCACTAGCGGTGGCATGGGCAGCATGGACAGCACTGGGGGGGGGGGCATGGACAGCACTGGTGGCGTATGGACATCACCAAGGGGGCATGGACAGCAATGGGGGCATGGACAGCAGTGTCAAGTACACAGCTTCTGGGTGATGGCACACAGCACTGGGGTGGTGGCAGAAATAACTGGGGAGTAAAGAGCACAGACAGCACTAGGGGGGCACAGACACGACTGGGGACACAGGCAGCACTGACCATGGCATGGACAACACTGGCAGCAGCACAGACAGCATTAGGTGGTGCAGACAGCACTAGGGGGGCATGGACAGTACTCGGGGATCATAGACATCATCAGGGGGGCACGAACAGCACTGGAGGGGCCCTGACAATAGTGGGGGTTATACAGCACTGAGGGGGCACAAAGCACTGGGGGCTGACACAAAGCACTGAGGGGGGCACACACACTACTAGGGGGTACATAACGCTGGGAGCTGGTACACAGCACAGGGAGATGGCACACAAACTACTTGGGGTACACAGCACTGAGGGATGGCACACAGCACTGAAAGATGGCACACAGCACTGAAAGATGGCACACAGCACTGAAGCATGGCACACCGCACTGAGGCATGGCACACAGCACTGGGGGCTGGCACACAGCACTGGGGGCTGGCACACAGCACTGGGGGCTGGCACACAGCACTGGGGGCTGGCACACAGCACTGGGGGCTGGCACACAGCACTGGCACACACAACTCGGAGGTACACAGCATTGGGGGCTGGTACACAGCACTGGAAGCTGGCACACACACTATTCGGAGGTACACAGCTTTGGGTGCTGGCACACAGCACTCCTGAGGGGTACACAGCACTGGGGCTGGCACATAATATTGGGGGCTGGCACACAGTACTGGGGGCTGTCACATAACACTGGGAGCTGGCACACTCACTACTCGAAGATGGCACACAGCATTGGGGCTGGCACACAGCACTCGGAGGTACACAGCATTGGGGGCTGACACACACTACTCGGAGGTACACAGCATTGAGGGCTGGCGCACACACTACTGGAGGGGACATAGTACGGGGGGTTGGCACATAGCACTGGGAACTGGCACACACACTACTTGGAGGTACACAGCAATGGGACCTGGCATACAGCACTGGGAACTGGCACACACACTACTCGGAGGTGCAAAGCTTTGGAGGCTGGCACACAGTATTGGAGGTAGCACACAGCATTGGGGGCTGCAAAGTTTGGACCTGGGACCCCCCCCAACTGTACACCGACACTCAGGGTACGGGATAGTGTGGCTGACACTGGACTTTTTCCCTCAGTAACCATGTTTCCCATTATTTGAAATCCCTTTTTCTATCAGCACCTAGCTTTCCTATGTTTTTATATCTTTTCCTCAGCACCCACCTTCCCCATGATATCAGAGCATGGGAAAGCTGGGTGCTGAGGGAAAGATGTATAGCAGACCATGGGAATGCTGAGTGCTGAGACAAAGAGACTCAAAACTTTCCCATCCCATGCTTGTTGGTTTGTCCACCCTTGTATATTGCTCTCCAAATACTATAATGGACCCTACATACCATTCCATATAGTATAATGGGTCCCACATAACCCTTCATACTGTATATTAGAATACACCCCAATAGTCCTCCATGTATTATAATTCATCCCATACTCCTCCATATATGATACTACAACCCATAGTCCTCCATATATTATAATGCACCCCCCATAGTCCAGCATGTTTTATAATGCACCCCCATAGTCCTCCATGTATTATACAGCACCCATAGTCATCCATATATTATAATTCAACCAACTGTTTTCCATATATTATAATGTAACCCCCATAGTCCTCCATATTTTATAATGCACCCCATAGTCCTTCATATTGTAGCATGCAGCCCCAATACAACTTAATACACTCTATAGGCCTCCATGTATTATAATGCACACCCATAGGCCTCCATATATTATAATGCAGCCCCATTGTCCTCCATGTTTTTTAATTCAGCCCCATAGTTCTTTATATTGTATTATACAGCCCCAATACCATTTAATGCATCCAATATACCTCCAAGTATTATAATGCATCACCACAGTATGTATAAGGGGTCTTTCATATTGTATTATACAGCCCCATTATTGTGTAATGCACCCCCATAAGTCTCTGGCTATTGTGTACTCACGGATTTAAAAAAAAAAAAAAAAAAAAAAAAAAAAAAGAGGAGGAGGAGCTTGCCGGTGATGATGCCACAGCCTTAGGCGGGCTTTGCACACTACGACATCGCAGGTGCAATGTCGGTGGGGTCAAATCGAAAGTGCCGCACATCCGGAGACGCAGTCGATATCGTAGTGTGCAAATTCTTTTTGATACGATTAACGAGCGCAAAAGCGTCGTTATCGTATAATCGGTGTAGGGTCCGACATTTCCATAATGTCGGTGCAGCGACAGGTACGATGCAGTTCCTCGTTCCTGCGGCAGCACACATCGCTGTGTGTGAAGCCGCAGGAGCGAGGAACATCTCCTACCTGCGTCCTGGGTGCAATGCGTAAAGAAGGAGGTGGGCGGGATGTTTACATCCTGCTCATCTCCGCCCCTCTGCTGCTATTGGCCGCCTGCCGTGTGAAGTCGCTGTGACGCCGCACGACCCGCCCCCTTAGGAAGGAGGCGGGTCGCTGGCCAGAGCGACGTCGCACAGCAGGTGAGTGCATGTGAAGCCGGCATAGCGATAATGTTCTCTACGCCAGCAATCACAAGATATCGCTGTGGCGACGGGGGCGGGGACTATTGCGCTCGACATCGCAGCATCGGCTTGCGATGTCGCAGCATGGAAAGTACCCCTTAAAAGAGAAGGAGCAACGGTCATCTTCAAAAGCGACAAATACGCAAAAATTAAAGTAATTTTCACAGACTAAAAACCAGTGGACCGTCTGTGGGAAGGTCTGGAGAGTATTTCAAGACTATTCCTGAGGAAATCTGAGGTGGCACAGTGGAGATACTCGAAAAAAATTTATGGCGGGCAGAAGTTCAGTAAGTGCGTACCTCACAACATACTGTCTCCTCATGTCCCCAGTTCAGCTAGTGACAGCAAAATGATCCTGCTAATGTGCACCATCACCTCCTCACATTTATACTAATAAAAATATTTTCTAACCTCAGTCATAAAAGACCACAGAAAATCCTCATTAGCCTGTGAAAGGATTTTCTGGAGTGTGCTCGTACAGCAGTTATTTTAGTTGCCGTGGTGATGGAGACACTGGCTCATAGAAATCAATGGCGATCTAACTGCTACATTACCAGTGGAAGTACCTTCATTTAATAGTGTCCTGTTAATATACTCGATTAAACTTAAGGCCGCTTTACACGCTACGACATCGCTCCTGCGATCTCGTTGGGGTCACGGAATTTATGACGCACATCCGGCCGCTTTAGTGATGTCGTTGCACGTGACACCTATGAGCGATTTTGAATCGTTGCAAAACCGTTCAAAATCGCTCATTGGTGATATGGGGGTCCATTCCCAATTATCGTTGCAGCTGCAGGTACGATGTTGTTCGTTGTTCCTGCGGCAGCATGACGCCGCAGGAACGAGGAAGAATCTCCTTACCTGCGGTCGCCAGCAATGAGAAGGAAGGAGGTGGGCGGGATGTTACGTCTCGCTCATCTCCGCCCCTCCGCTTCTATTGGCCGGTCGCTTAGTGACGTCGTGGTGACGCCGAACGAACCGCCCCCTTAGAAAGGAGGCGGTTTGCCAGCCACAGCGATGTCGCTAGGAAGGAAGGTGTGACGGGTCCGCGCGTTTTTGTGCGCCACGGGCAGCGATTTGCCCGTGACGCACAAACGATGGGGGCGGGTATGCACGATAGCGATATCGGTCACGATATCGTAGCGTGTAAAGCGGCCTTTACTCAAAAACTAGTGAACCATTTGTGGGAAAGCCTAGGGAGCATTTCAACTCAAGACCATTTCCAAACAAATCTGAGGTGGCACAGCGGAGATATTGATGAAAAACTTTGGCGTTGTAAGAGAACGGTTTGTGTGCTCCTGTCACACATTATCTCCCCGCATCTCTGGTCCTCACACTGTCAGTATTATCATCCTTAACTGTGACCATATACCAGCACATCTTGCCAGAAGTAAAAGAAAACTCTGTCCCTAATCACAGTGACCCTCAGAGTCCTTTGTAAGCCACTCAATAAATCACCTCAGAAGTGGGCTAGTGCCACCGCCATCTTTGTTCCCGTGGCAACAGAGAAGCTGGCTCCATTAAACTCAGCTGTGATTACACTGACACCCTCCGATACCTTTCTGGTGAATGAGCCTCTGTTCTTTAATGTTCCCATTGTAATACCTGATCAACCATGCGGAAATAAAGCTGTCACAAGCTCCCAGACCTAATATTATTGTCGCTATATAGACAGCTCTGGAGCAAGCACACGCCACTGCCATTTTGATTGCCATAGAGACGTAGCAACAAGTCTAAACTTGATTATCCCAGATTATAATAAAAAGGAAGATAACATTTTTTACATGGTCCAAACTTTAAAGACATATTGCATTGTCTTCTTTAATACTTTTTAGTTTGTTCTCTTTTAAAAGGCGTAGCTCTGAAAGGGATAATATCCTTTTTCTTAAAAAATTTTTAAAGGGGGTTGTTGAATTCACATTGACATATACCAACATTTCTTTTCATTTAAAATGGAGACGGAAACAAAGCCTAAATTTTTTTATAGTAACCTATCAAACAAAACACAAAAACTGAATCCTGGATCAAATTCCGGAAAAAATTCCCAACCTACGGTTTCAAAGAAGATTACCACTTCCCCTATATGTACAAAAAAAGACGCCAAAACAACACAGTCTCAATGTGACACTTATCATAAGGACTTTTTTGAATGGAAGTTGTGCTGCCCTGGAATTACCTCATGATGACAAAATTACACAAGCGGAAACCAAACACATCAAACCGCCTTTATTTAATTTTTTCGAATAAGACAAGGACGGCCCCTTGGGAGTTGACGACATGGACACTTCTAAGGCAGGGACTAACAAACGTAAAGGAACAGATACTTACCGTGACCCTACAAAAAATGCATTCCCCTTCAGGTTCTAGTGATGAGGCTTTTTCCCCTGTTCATAGAAAACAGAGATCTAAAATGGAACTTAACACTACTGATCAAACATGGGTGACACTTGATAATGTACAACCTTGGGACGCCACAAAAGCACCAGACAGAGCGGACATGAAATCGTTTATGGTTCATTTAATATCTTCTCTTAAGACTGATATAAATGTCGCTCTAGGAGCAACAAACTAAAACTTTGAAAGATGATCTGGTGGCTATAACTGCTAGATTAGACATCTATGGCGAAAAAATGACAAGGATAGAAGAAAAAAACAGTGATTCTCACCCAGGGTCAGGAAGACTTACAATCCCAAATCCGATCTTTGAAAACTAAGGTTGCAGACCTTGAGGACAGGTCAAGACGTAATAACTTGAAGCTCAGGGGCGTTCCTGAAAAAATACCAGCTAATGACTTCGAGAACTACACCAAACGCCTATTAAAAACTGTTATTCCGACTCTATCAGATTCTGACGTTATCATTGATAGGATCCATTGTCTGCCTAAGCCTAGGTTTCTTGCTGCTGAAATTCCCAGAGATGTCATTTTAAAATTTCATTATTTTCACACCAAAGAAAAACTTTTGTCGTACATGAAAAATAACACATCATTGCCAGATCCCTTTAGACACGTCAAAGTGTTTATTGACATTTTAAGAGAGGCTATGAATTTGCGAAAATCCTTCTCTGATACTACTGACTTAAAGATTGGGGTATCCAATATCATTGGGGTTTTCCGACCAAACTCCTCATTTGGCTAAATGGCAAAGTGGTTCCCATTCTTTCCCCAGAGGATGGCCAAAGTTTTCTGCAATCTTTAGACAGGAACAAAGAACCAAAAAAGGATCATCACAATTCTCGTCCTACTTGACCATATGGATTACAAATACTGTTTAGTCCTTTCATGGGCAACAGTTTGCCACTTGGATTCCTATTATTACAACCTTCTTCATTTGTCTTGCTGGATAAATAATTTGGACTTTTCCACGGACCTTTTAACCACCACAAGAAGATCTACCGGACTTTCTATCCTTTTCTTCTACCTGTTACCATCTATTTGTGAAGAACGTCTTAACAGCCTAACATGCTTTTCTCCTATAAACTTTGCCTCGCTTGAGATTCTCCTACTTTGGAGAAATAAACCTATAAGGAGAACTTTTCATTTATCTGTTAATTCTTTATTTTGTGATTTATTTCAACTGTTATCTTGAATATTGCCAGTTGTTATATATTGTAAGTTGCTGTTATGTGATAAGACTATTAAACCTCAGGTTCCACATCCTGTGTTTTAGGTAAGTATATTTTTACTGGAATTAGAAACTTGTCAATTTACTAACCTTGTTTTTCTTTTAATTTATTATGTACGGTTATTAATTTCCATATTACATTAAAAATGACCACAAAATTCCTAAGTTACAATGTAAGAGGCCTCAATTGTCACAGACGTAGATATTTGGCATGGCGAGACATCAAAAACTCTGGAGCAGATATTGTCTGTCTTCAGAAACCATCCATACTGGCGACCTAATACTCCTTGGTGACTTTAACCTAATACCTGACCTCATCCTTGATTCCACTGCAAATTTTAGATACAGGAAACAGAACCTTCAAAATTGACTTCACAAAAATGAACTTTTGGCTAGTTTCAGATGTTTAAACTCTACATCTAGAGAATACTCTTATTTTTCAGAAATATATGAATCTTTCTCAAGAATCGACCTAATTCTCACAAACTCATTGTCCATCTCTAAATTTAAAAAAAAGTTTCCATATTACAGAAAACCTTCTCCGATCATTGTCCCATTTCTTGTGAGGTTCTATTAAATTATAACTCTCCCAAAAAATGCCTTTGGAAATGTAGTCCTTTTATAATTAACACTTCTAAATATAAAGCTCAGGTTGAAAATGCCATCAAATTATACTTTCAGGATAATGTGAATGATGAAACAAGCCCCACAACACTTTGGTTGGCACATAAAGCTGTCTTGAGAGGGGAATTAATTAAAATATCATCCCACCACAAAAAACTTAGAAGACAGAAAATAGAACTTACTCAAAAATTGATACAAGACAAAGAAAAATGTCTACAACAATCTCCTGCCTCATCTAGTCATATATTTATAAAGAATGTTTAGACCTCAGAATCCAACTTAGAGCGCTCCTCTTTGATGAATATGACAAATATTTATATTTTTCTAAACTGCTATATTATACAGACTTCAATAAACCCACACGCTTAATGGCTCAAAGAGTGAAAGCAGCAAGAATCAAAAATAGAATAACATCTATTAAGAATACTCAGGGTATATCAATACACCATCCAGAGGAAATGGCTAACTCCTTTGCAGATTACTACTCCAAGCTCTATAACCTTAAAAACGATCCTCACTCTCCCCAACCAACTCCTGAAGTAATCAATAAAATCCTATCTAAAATAAAACTTCCACAAATTACTCCCGATAACTTAACTATTCTTAACTCCCCTTTTGCAGAATTAGAAACCCTATGTAAAATCAACTCCCTAAAACCAAAAAAATCCCCTGGCCCGGATGGATTTACTAATGACTATTACAAGTCTTTTTCTACTCTTCTCTCCCCCTTCCTTACTAATGCTCTTAATGATTCCTCCCTGTCGGGTTCTTTTTCAGCAACTATGTTGGAATCTACGATAACTCTGATCCCAAAACCAGGGGGGAACTCTGAACATGTTGGCTGTTACAGACCCATTTCTCTCATAAATACGGATGTAAAAATGTATTCAAAAATGATTGCTGATAGGCTACAGAAAACCCTTCCCACCATTATAAACAATGATCAGTTTGGTTTTGTGGAGGGTCGACAAACCACTGATGGCACGAGGAGGACCATCAACCTCGTACATCAGATGGGAAAAAACAAACTGCCATCTGTATTGCTAACGCTGGGTGCTGAAAAAGCTTTCGACCGCATAAACTGGCAATACCTGAGGATGACTCTATCATCATTCGGCTTTAATGATAGTTTTATTAGAACAGTTATGGCATTATAATCTGGTCCTTCAGCTAGAGCATATGCGAATTACCAAATGTGTACGTCCTTTCACATTACCAATGGAACCCGGCAGGGATGTCCCCTTTCCCCTCTTCTCTTTGTTTTAGCTATTGAACCCTTGGCTGAACTCATTAGATTGAATGACAATATTAAGGGAATCTCGACTAGAACCAAAACCCATAAAATAGGACTTTATGACAATGATATTCTTTCATTATCTGATCCCTCTACATCTATACCTGAATTACTCAACCTTCTAAATGAATATTCAAATGCCTCCTTTTAAAAACTAAACGAAACAAAATCTAAACTCCTTCCTTTCTTTCTTGACTTTCCCACCACTAACCTGCTCAAATCTTTATTTTCATTTTCTTGGGAAGATTCTAAAATTGATTATCTTTGTATTCAAATAATGAAAAACCCTCATTCTATGATTTCTACTAACGTCAACAGAGTAATTGAAGTAATTAACGCTGATATTAACATGGCCCAAAAATATGATCTTTCTTGGTTGGGGAGACTTACCACTTTTAAAATGATTGTCCTTACTAAGATTTTATACCTGTTCCGATCTATTCCCTTGATATTTCCTATTAAATTCCTTCCAAAAGATCCTAAATAATTTTATGACATAACAAAAAAGCTCAAATATCTAAACTATATCTAGTTAAACACAAAAATAGGGGGGGTATAGGGCTCTCAGATATCCATGCGTATTATATTACCAACATACTAAAACAGAGTCAACTTTGGGTAAATTAATCTTATTCTCTTCCCTGGGTGGATTTGGAAATGTTCTCTAATAATTATAGTCCTTTAAAAAAAACCTCATTCTCCTCCACCTTTCTTCCCCATTTTTACCTACTCCTGATTCGCCAACTATAGCTGCTATCCTCCACGCATGGAAATATATAGCAAAACAATCAAAACATCCCAATAAATACGAAAATGTAAAAAAATTCTCTATACAATTTATAGCACTTTTATCCAAGATTAAAGTCCCAGCCTCATGGCAAAACTCTAAATTACGAATCTTAAGCGGCCTTCATGACGGCACCGATTTTATTTCATTCTTGGATTTGAAAATTAAGCACAAAATTCTTGACTGACTTCAAACTATTGCTCTTTCTTATTATCTCTCCAGGAAAGGAGACAAACTCTAGCGCAGCGCCACCTATTGGAAGTAGCGATCCTAAAAGTCAAATGTGGATTTTTAACGTGCTAATTCTTAGAAATTCCATTCGGAGATTACTTAATAATAAACATCCCCTCATCTTTATTAGATCCTTTATTCTGTAATCCTAGGGACAGCAGGGCCTGGAGTAGTAAATTGATTTATCAATGTATTATAGGAGATTATTGCTTTGAAAAAACAAAATATTTTCTCGCTTGGGAAAGGGACCTCGGTCAAACATTTCCAGACGAAGACTGGCAAGATGCCATAAAAACGACTCACTCTGCAAGCATATGTTCTTCTGTTCTGGAAATACATACCAAACTCATGACGCGATGGTACCTTTCCCCAACTAGGCTACATCAGATAAATAATAATATTTCACCATCTTGTTGGAGAAATTGTGGAGGTAATGGGGACCTTTTACATCGTTTCTGGGGATGCCCAATCTTAAAAACCTTATGGACTGGTATTTCAAACTTGATAAATCAAATTACCAAAACAAATATTGTGATCACCCCGCAACTAGCTCTTTTATCTTTAGATGCCAAATTAATTGACCCCATTTTTAGATCCATTGTCATTCATATCCTTCTCACAACAAAGAGTAGTATAGCTGCCAACTGGAGGAATATTTCTTCCCCCACTCTTAATCAAATTATTGAAAAGGTTGCCATACACAGAAACTATGAAAAGCACTATGCCACTTTCAATAATCAATATACTCGCTATTTCAAAGTTTGGCACGCCTGGGACACTTATCGATCGGAAGTCACCTGATTTGCATACCTAAATAACTCGCCTATGTCAAGTATTACTATTCTCAAACAAATGGTTCTGGTATTTAATTTTTCATGGTCATTTTAAATAGGTACATTTTCTTTTTATATACGTTTTGTATAAGGTTTATAGTTTTGGACGTTAATATCTTGTTCTCCTTTTCCCTCTACCCTTTCTTTCCCATTTCCCTTAATCCTAATTTCCCTATTAAATTGCTACACCTTCCTCCCCTTCATTCCTTCACCAATCCTTTCCCATACCTCCTCACCTGAAAGATATTTTATGCTAAATATTTACTAAGGTCAACATTTAATTGCGGTTTCATCTCAACAATCTCTTTAATTTTCCCCCTCCCTTTTATTTTTGTTATAAACCTTAATAAATACATTTTAAAACAAAACAAAAAAAACCCCAATCCTCCAGGAGCGGACGCGGACACCGATAGCAAAGGACCCCAGTGCAAGAATTGACCATGCCCCCACCTCCCCCTGCCTCTTGGGTTCTTCCATTTTACCATTTTAACTTTTGTTGTGCTGATCATCTTGCAATTGGAAAAAATAATAAAATCAGAGTTACTCATTCTCACCTGGTCCAGTGGTGTCTCCGTCTATGTTTACAGGCTGCAGTAATAATGTCACATGTGACCACTTTAGCTAATCACAGGGCTCTGCAACTGACGCCATATACCTTGGCGTGACGGCTAAGCTCAGTGATTGGCTCCAGCAGTCACATGTTTTAGTCATGACATCACTGCTGCAAACATAGATCAGAGCACCCGCAAAGAGGAATTGCTGGTTCCGAGGATAAATACACACACACACACACACACACACACACACACACACACAGTTACATACTTACTAAGGTTGAAAAAAGACCTAGGTCCATCTAATTCAACCTTCCTCCACCAGTTCTACATTTGGTCACTAAGTCATTTATAACCAACAATGTTGTGTGTACTGAGGAAATCATCCAGCCCTTTTTTGAAAGCTGTTATAGTATCTGCCATTACTACCTCTTGTGGTAGGGTATTCCACAGTCTGACTGCTCTAACTGTAAAGAACCCTTTCCTATTTAGCTGTCGGAATCGCTTTACTTTCACTCGCAGTGAGTGCCCCCTGGTCCTTAGTATTGTCTTCGGAAGAAATAAGTCATGTGCCAGTCCTTTATATTGACCACACATATATTTATACATATAAATGAGATCTCCTCTGAGACGTCTTTTTTCTAAGCTAAACATATCTAACTTTTTCAACCTGTCATCATATGGGAGGCCTTCCATTCCTTGTAGTAGTCTAGTTGCCTGCCTTTGAACTGACTAACTTCTGAATGTCCTTTTTAAAATGTGGAGTCCAAAACTGGATCTCATATTCCAGATGTGGCCTTACAAGTGATTTATAGAGGGGTAACAATACGTTGGGATCGCGGGATCTAATCTCTCTTTTTATACACCCTAGAATCTTGTTTGCTTTTGCAGCTGCTGCTTGACATTGAGTGCTGCTGCTCAGCTTATTTGTAATGAGAATACCCAAGTCCTTCTCCTGTTCTGTAGTCCCGAGTTTACTTCCATTTAATGTATACGCAGTTATAGGATTACTCCGTCCTAGGTGCATTACTTTACATTTATCAACATTAAATCTCATTTGCCAAGTATCTGCCCATTCTGACATCTTATCCAGATCTTTTTGTAATATTATACTATCAAGGTCAGTTTTTAATATCCTACATAGTTTGGTGTCATCAGCAAAGACTGACACTGTACTATCAATCCCATCCACAAAATCATTAATAAAGAGATTAAAAAGAATTGGTCCTAGCACAGATCCCTGCGGCACCCCACTGCTGACTACGGCCCATTTAGAGAATGTTCCATTTATGACTACTCTTTGTTTCCTATCTTTTAGCCAATTCCTTACCCAGTTGCATATAGTTTCCCCTAGTCCTTGCTTCTGGAGCTTTAGTATAAGCCTATTATGTGGTACAGTATCAAATGCCTTTGCAAAGTCCAAATAAATCACATCAGCTGCATTACCAATATCCAGGTTTGCACTTACTCCCTCATAGAACCCCAACAGGTTGGTTAGACTTATCTTTCATGAATCCATGCTGTCTGTCAGTTATTATATTATTTTCTGCAACATATTTTTGCATGTCATCCCTTAAAATGCCCTCAAAAACTTTGCATACTACTGATGTCAGGCTTACTGGACGGTAGTTGCCTGGATCTACCCTCTTACCTTTCTTAAATATCGGTACCACATAAGCAATCCTCCAATCCTGAGGCACCAAGCCTGTTACAAGCGAGTCTAAAAAGATGAGATACAGCGGTCTGTCAATTACGGAGCTCAATTCCCTCAATATTCGTGGATGAATGCCATCTGGCCCTGGGGATTTGTCAAGGTTTAATTTACTCAGACGTAGGCGTACTTCTTCTTGTGTTAAATTGATTATATCTGGTGGGGAACTTTGATTTTTCACTTGTTGAATGATGCCTGGTACAGTCAGTTCCTTGGTGAACACAGATGAGAAATGCCTATTTAATATCTCAGTCTTTTGTTTGTCCTCTATAACTAACTTGTTATTATATTTTAAGGGGCCAATACTATCCTTTGTTTTCCTTTTGGCATTAATGTATTTATAAAAGATTTTGGAATTTATTTTAATGTCATTGGCGATTTTTGTTTCAGTAGCTAGTTTTGCTTGTTTGATTTCTTTTTTGCATTGCCTATTGATATCTTTATACTCCTGCAATGCTATTTCTGTATTCTCAGCCTTCAAGATTTTAAACACCCTTTGTTTTTGTTTTATTATACTTTGTACAGTCTTATTTATCCATAGTGGTTTCTTTTTATTCCGGGACGTTTTATTACCAGAGGGTATAAGTTTTTTACAGGACTCTAGCAATATATCCTTAAACTTTCCCCATATATGTTCAGTATCCCCAGTTACCATGACTTTGTCCCAATCTACACATTTAAGCTCTTCCCTTAATTTGTTGAAATCAGCTTTCCTAAAATTCCAGGTTTTAGCATTTCCCCTTTGAAATGTTCTATTGAATATTACGTTGAAGCTTACCATATTATGATCGCTGGTGCCCAAGTGCTCCCGGACCTGTAGATCAGAAATTGTATCCGGTCTATTTGACAGGACCAAATCTAGCAAATTATCTCCCCTCGTCGGTTCATCTACCATCTGAGAGAGGTAATTGTCTTGAATGGTAGATAAGAATTTACAGCTTTTAGCACAACCAGAAGATTCTATGTCCCACTGTATGTCTGGATAGTTGAAATCCCCCATAATAAGAACCCGATTATTATTATTAGCTGCCTTTTCAATTTGTTCCAGCATTTCACCCTCTATTTGTTCAAGTATGTTAGGAGGCTTATAGCAAACTCCAATTAGCATTTTTCCATTATTCTCCTCCCCATGTACATTTACCCATACTGACTCTACATTGTTGCAGTTCCCCCCAATGTCATAATTCAACACAGGTTTTAGGTTAGATTTGATAAATATACATACCCCACCACCTTTTTTGTCTTTCCTGTCCCTCCTAAATGTACTATAACCCTGTATGTTTGTCACCCAGTCATGGCTTTCATCCAGCCAGGTTTCCGTAATGCCCACCACATCATAATCCATGGTTGATATGAGAGTCTCCAATTCATTCATTTTGTTTGCAAGACTTCTTGCATTTGCCAGTAGACATTTAACCCTATTAACACCTTTATTACTCCTAGCCTCCCTACGTTCCTAGCATGTCCCATCCCCCCTAATCCTTCATTGACCCCTACCATCTCACTGTCTCTGTCTGCTCTATCTATCCCCTTTTTTGCTCCACTACCCTCCCTCCCCCCAGATCCTAGTTTAAAAGCTCCTCCATCCGTCTGACCATTTTCTCCCCCAGCACAGCTGCACCTTCCCCATTGAGGTGCAGCCCGTCCCTACCGTAGAGCCTGTAGCCAACTGAGAAGTCAGCCCAGTTCTCCATGAACCCGAACCCTTCCTTCCTGCACCAATTTCTAAGCCACGTGTTTATCTCCCTAAGCTCCCGCTGTCTTTCTAGTGACGCTCGTGGCACCGGTAGTATTTCTGAAAACACCACCTTGGAGGTCCTGGACTTCAGCTTCTCTCCTAGTTCCCTGTAATCATTTTTAAGGACCTTCCACCTGCCTCTAACTTTGTCATTAGTACCAATGTGCACCATGACCGCTGGGTTTTCCCCAGCCCCACCCAGCAATCCGTCTATCCGATCCACAATATGCCGAACCCGAACACCCGGCAGACAACACACTGTTCGGCATTCACGGTCTCGGCGACAGATGACCCTGTCTGTCCGCCTAATTATAGAGTCCCCTACCACTAACATCTGTCTGGGCTTTGCTGCACTCCTATTTCCCTCCTTCCTACAGCAGTTGTTTTCCTGGTTGCTAGGAGCAACGTCCTGCTGTAGTGACCCTAGTCCTGGCCCTTCATTCCTGATATCAGCCAAACAGGCATATTTACTAGGTTGTGCCAGGTCAGGACTAGGCTCTGACACTTTTTCCCCTACCTCTTCTTCTGTTACCCAACTACCTACCTCTGGGTCCTGATCTTCTCCACCTCCACCCTCCTCCATATCACTGGCCCCAGCCAGAGAAAGCTCAGTGAGCTCTAAACTCCTCTCCAGGTTTGCAAACACACATACTATTTATGCACACAGGTACCTATACTATATAAACATACACATATATATAAATTATACATACGTACACACACACACACACACACACACACATATACTATACACACAGTCACATATCCACATACTATTTATGCACAGAGATACATATACTGTATGCACACATTCACATACACACACACATAGACAAACACATGCACAATTATATACAGTACAAGCAACATATGTATGTATGTAAAAGCAAACAGACAGATCCAATAAGTATATACTCACCTCTTTGTTTCTTCATAAGTTGCTAATGACCTGTGGAGTTTTTCCTGCTCTTCCTCTACTGCTAGGGATGTGGATCTGTGCAGCCTCCATCTTCCTGCTATGGATGTGGATCTGTGCAGCCTCCATCTTACTACTGCCCCTCACCTCTGACCTCTACTCCTGCAGAAATCAGCTCCACACACAGAACTTTAGGAATAAGCTGCTCCTCTGTCAGAGTTCCGGGATTTCCAGTTTTCTTTTGAAGGATCTTGCCCTTTGTTAACATGGAGTTTTCTGTTCTGTTGCCCTACTTCCTGTTCATCTGTTTAAAAGCCAGCCCCTAAGCTTAGTCTAGTTGCCTGAGTATACTGCTTCCTGTGTACTCCTGCCCTGCTGCTCTCAGCTCCTGATTGCTGTTTGGATCCGATTGCAACACCTGACACCAGCTCTGGACTTCACCTCTCATCCAACTGTGCTCGGACTCTGTCTGCCGTCTCTGGTCGGCACTTCTGCCCGGTCCCTTCCGTTCATATCCACCCTAGGACTCACATCACGTACGGACATTTTTTGGACTATATCTGTTGCCCTTTTGTGTCCCGGCTGCTGTACATTTGGGCCTTCTGGGGTGATTGCCGGACAGCCCCTGTATAGGGGTTCGCTTCTGGCGGTCTCCCTGGGGGAGTCCAGTGCGCGGCCCCGGGAATTCCCCTTTGCTCTGAACCCAGCAGGTATTTACTGTGTTTATGTTCCACTGTGTATATACTGTTCTATGTACATATTGCGGTTACATATTACTGTGTATATTTTGTTCTGTTTACATATTGCGGTTACATATTATTGTGTATATTCTGTTCTGTGCACATATTGCGGTTACATATTATAAAACGTCTTTTGCACCAAGAACTCGTCTCTGGTTGTCATTGCCCTAAAGCAATCGAAATCCTCAGTACATACAATAGTATTACATTATACTCAGGCCACTAAGAGGATTTCGCTGGGGCAATGACTGAGACACGAGTAGATCAGCTTTTCTCCATGATTAACTCCTTGCAGCAGGAGATGGAGGCGGTGCAAACTAAGCTTAGAGATGTGGAGGTACAGCTGGGCCATGATCACCAGGTACTGGGTCCGGCTATTCAGGATTTGCAAACCAGAATGAAGGCTCAGGAAGCCACCCCCGCTACGTCCATATCAGCTGCCGGTATGCCTAGGTTACCCCCATTTCGTTTCAGTGGTGATCGAAGTCAGTTCCGTGGGTTTGTTAACCAGTGTATACTGTTTTTTGATGTACATGCTGATTATTACCGGTCTGACCGGTCAAAAGTGTTATGTATAATCATGTTGTTAACCTCACGAGCACTGGCTTGGGCTAATCCTATGATAGAGAATCGTGATATCTGTTTAAATAACCTGGATGACTTTTTAACAGCAATGGCGCAAATGTTTGATGATCCTAATCGCCGTACTACCGCTGAATCGGCTCTGCTTTCCTTACGTCAGGGAAAGCGGTCTGTCGTCGAATACGCCACTGAGTTCAAAAGGTTAGTGGTAGACACCGACTGGGGAAATAATGCACTATTATCAGTGTTCAGAAAGGGTTTGTCCGGTACCATCAAGGACGAGTTAGCTCGTGCCGAATCTCCACGGGATTTTGAACTGATTCTCCAACACTGTGTGCGTATCGACACCCGCTTGACAGAACGCCGACAGGAAAAATGGGCAGCTGTAAACCGGGTAACCAACTTTGCGTTTCCTTCTAGAGAACCCGCTCACAAGACGCCACGGGAGGCCGAGGATGTTCCTATACAAGTGGACTCTCTACAAAAGCGAGAGACCAACGAACGTCGTGAACACCGGCTCCGTGAGCGTTTGTGTTTCTATTGTGGTCAATCGGACCATTTTCTGATTGACTGCCCAAAACATCCAAATCGCCCGAATAAGGTACTGGCAGCAATGGCAGAGTGTGACAACACAGACGCAGAGTCCGATATCTCTGAGGCAAGTTTACACCTGGATGCGGTATTTCCCTCGACATTAATGTCAACTTCACCTAAGGACCCAGAAGGGAAATACACCCATTGCTCGCTTCCCATTCAGATACGGTGGGAGGGACAGTTAATTCCTACATCTGCTATGATAGACTCTGGGGCAGGGGGAAATTTCATGGACTCTTCTTTTGCCAGGAAACACGGTATCCAGACTCAACAAAGATCCTCACCAGTTACCATGGAGACGGTAGACGGGTCTCCATTAGTTTCCGGACCAGTTGATCGGGAGACAGTACCCCTTGAATGTGTGATGAAACCAGGTCAGCAGGAGACCCTTGTTTTCATGTTGATTTCTTCTCCCCATTTTCCGATAATTTTAGGAATTCCTTGGCTGCGGTCTACAAATCCAGTCATCGATTGGGAGACTAAAGAAATATCCTTCCCACCCCAGAGTAGTAACACCGAATGCGGAGGGCACTGTACAGGTACCTGTTCTACCCCCGGTTTATAATGACTTCGCTGATATATGCGACAAAAGAAAAGCAGATCGGCTTCCCCCGCATAGACCGTATGATTGTCCCATAGACTTACTCCCAGGGGCAGAGATCCTGTTTGGTCATGTCTACCCGTTGGCGGCACCTGAGTTACAAGCACTAAAAGATTACATCGATGAAAACCTAGCCAAGGGATTTATTCGACCTTCTACCTCACCAGCAGGGGCACCCATCTTTTTCGTGAAAAAGAAAGAGGGGACTCTGAGACCTTGTATCTACTACCGGGAACTAAATAAGATTACCATCCGTAACCGGTATCCGTTACCGTTGATTCCCGAACTATTGGAGAGAGTACAACAGGCCAAAATATTTACTAAATTGGATCTCCGTGGGGCATATAATCTACTCCGCATACGTCCCGGGGACGAGTGGAAAACAGCGTTCAGATGTCGGTATGGACATTATGAGTATCTAGTGATGCCTTTTGGACTTTGTAACGCCCCAGCGGCTTTCCAACACCTAGTCAACGATATTTTTAGGGATATAATGGACCAGTTCATGGTGATTTACCTGGATGATATCTTGATCTTTTCTGATTCCCTACAGGAACACCAGGAGCACGTCAAGACAGTATTTACCCGTCTGAGGGATAACCACCTGTATATTAAACTGGAGAAGTGCGAATTCCATTGCTCAAAGATACAATTTTTAGGATATGTCATCTCTCCTCAGGGACTGAACATGGAGTCTGGTAAGATACGGGCAATTCTAGACTGGCCGGAACCGGGAAACATCAAGGAGGTACAACGCTTTGTCGGTTTTGCTAACTTTTACAGACGCTTTATCCGTAACTTTTCAGAGATCGTCCGTCCTATCACACTGTTAACCAAAAAAGGGCAGAAGTTTGTGTGGTCCGCCCAGGCCCAGGAAGCTTTCAATCGTCTCAAGGTTTGTTTTACCTCAGCACCAATACTAATACACCCGAATCCCGCACTCCCTTTTATTGTGGAAGTCGATTCTTCCGATTATGCATTAGGGGCTATCCTTTCACAAAGGACTGGGGACAAGAGTCTCTTGCACCCGTGTGCTTTGTTTTCTCGCCGGTTGTCCCCTGCAGAAAAGAACTATGACATTGCGGACAAGGAATTGTTGGCGATTATTTCTGCTTTTAAGGAATGGAGACACCACTTACAGGGAGCAGCGCAACAAGTGATAGTTCTCACAGACCATCGTAACCTAGAATTCCTTAAATCTGCCAGGTGCCTGTCTCCACGGCAAGCCCGTTGGAGCCTGTTCCTTAACCAGTTTAATTTTATCGTTACATACCGTCCAGGGTCACGTAATGGGAAAGCCGATGCCTTGTCCCGAATCCACGCCATGGACTCCGTGCCTGGAACCCCGTCTCAGACCGTTTTATCAGATGCCAATTTTTTTTTTTAACCAATCAGTTTTTATTGAAGATTTCCATAACAGAAACAGATTAAACATAACAAGCATACAGAAAGAAAAATAAGAGAATATTAGCCACTTAAAGTTCCGTAGGTGGGCCGCTACCCTTGGTGTTTATACAATCTACATAATACATTACTGACAAGAATGTATTTCCACCCGTGTTTTGATAGGTTACTGTTTGTCGCCTTTTACTTCCAAAGGGCTAGACCCGCCTGTCTATATGAAGAACCTTACTAGAAAAGTGGTCAAGATATAGAGTGAGTAGATATCAGAATAGAAAGAGAGGGGAGAAGGAAAAGGAAGGGACTTATACAAGGGGTTGCGGGAGGGAGGTAAGACGGGGGTTGTTTATGCACTGTCACTAGAACAGGCTCCTGAATGCAGGGGACTCCTTGAACAGTATCCACGGCTGCCATAGTTTGGTAAACTTCTCATTTGTGCCCGATACCCAAGAGGAGAGTTCCTCCATGTGACAAAGATGCGTTAACTCTGTCAGCCATTCCCCTATTCCGGGGGTCACTGTGGTCCTCCAGTGTCGTGGAATGACTGCTCTGGCCGCAATCAAAAAGAACCGCAACAGGCGCTTCTTTTGGCATCCCAGTGAACCGGGTAAAATAGACAGTAGGGCGATCTTAATGGAAGGAGTTACGCTTTCTCCTGCCATTTGGTTGTAGGTCGCAAACACCTGAGTCCAAAAGTTGGATAGTTTGTTACAACCCCACCAAATGTGTGGCAGCGTACCTTTGTCTGAGCCACAGCGCCAACACTCCTCCGGGACCATAGGGAAGGCTCTATGAAGGTTGACCGGGCATTGATACCATCTTGCCAGTAGCTTAAAGCTCTTTTCCTGGGCATTGCATGCTACTGAGATCTTGTGGGAGAACACATACGCCTTTCGTTTTTCCTCTTCAGTAAGGCTGAAACCTAATTCCGATTCCCATCTTCCAATGTAACTGGGGTCCTCAGAATAGAGGTTCCTGTTCATCATATTGCAAATGAGGGAGATCTGGTGCGTCGGAGGCAAACTCTGCAGGAATAAGTGTTCAAATGGGGTGGATGTATCCGGGGAGGGGGGCCTCTTCCCACCCAGCCAGGATCGCACAAAGGAGTGAAGTTGTATGTATTCGAGCCACCTCAATCTCAATCCGGGGAACGCGGCCTGAAAGTCTTCAAAAGGGGGCAAGTCTCTGCCCTGTAATATCTGCCCCAGTCTAATATCCAAACTTCGTTGCCAGCCCAGAAATCTCTCCACCGTACACCCCGGAGGGAAGCCCGGATTGCCGAACAAAGGCATCAGAGGAGTGGGCGAGCCAATCAGGCCACTTTTCAGCTTTGTGGCCTCCCATACCTCCAGTGTCGCCCTGAGCAAAATCCCACCAGGCTCCACCTGTCTCCTTACATCCTCCAACTCTTTTGGTAGTAGCCAGGGAAGTGCCCCAAGCGGAACTGGGGAATAAAGCTGCTCTAGTGCCACCCACTGCTTGGTCTGCCGGTGAAAATGCCAGTCTAACAACCTAGCCACCAGGACAGCATGGTGATAGGTACGTAAATCAGGCAATCCGGCTCCCCCCCTCTGTTTGGGTCGTATCAAAGTCTGATATTTGATCCTTGGTTTTCCCCCTTTCCACACAAAGCGAACCAGTGCGGACCTCAATGTCTTAAAGAAGGCCGGAGGGGGATTTATAGGTATCGCCTGAAAGATGTAAAGGAATCGTGGTAGTATGTCCATTTTGAATGTGTTTACGCGGCCGAACCACGAAAGGGGTCGTTTGTTGTACTCTTCCATATCTTTTAGGGTTCTGTTTAATAAGACTTGGTAATTCAGGGAATAAAGTGTCCCCAGATTAGATGGGATCGTTACCCCTAAATATTTTATTGAGGATGCCTGCCATCGAAACGGGAATTTTTCTTTTAGTAGGGCGACTTCCTCTATTTTAAGGGAGATGTTTAGCGCTTCTGTTTTGGAATAATTTATTTTAAAATTGCTCAAATTTCCAAATCGTTCGAATTCTTTTAGTAGTGAAGGTAATGTGATCAAAGGTTGGGACGTATAGAGCAGGAGGTCATCTGCGTATATAGCCGTCTTAAATTCCCTGTCTCCAATGCTCAGACCGTGTACATTGGGGTTCTGTCTAATGGCCACTGCAAGGTGCTCCATAACAATGACATATAGAAGGGGGGATAAAGGGCACCCCTGACGGGTGCCGTTTCTGATTTCCACCGGATCCGAGAGGGCCCCGTTAACCCGAACTCGTGCCATCAGATGCCAATTTTGTTGGAGTAATCCGGGACCAGGACTTGTGGAAGGACATCAAGCTGGCCTATGATGGTGACGTATTTCTTGCTGCCCCCCCGAATGATGTGACTCTTGTCCTTCGGAATGGTGTGTGGTTGAGAGAGCGACGTATTTATGTCCCGGAGGCTGTAAGACTTCGGGTTCTCAAGTTGGTCCATGACTCCGTGTTGGCAGGTCATAGGGGGGTACAGAAGACGCAGGAATTTCTGAGTCGTTTTTTTCTGGTGGCCTACCTGTTTAAAGGATGTGAAAGACTATGTCCACTCATG
This sequence comes from Anomaloglossus baeobatrachus, assembly GCF_048569485.1. Taxonomy (NCBI): domain Eukaryota; kingdom Metazoa; phylum Chordata; class Amphibia; order Anura; family Aromobatidae; genus Anomaloglossus; species Anomaloglossus baeobatrachus. The sequence goes on along the minus strand of NC_134357.1, from coordinate 539,212,430 downwards.
TGTGGTTTGTGCCCGGTGCAAGGTCCCTCGTGTGGCTCTTACAGGACTCCTTCAACCGTTACCCGTACCATCTCGCCCTTGGGGATCCATCTCAATGGATTTTATTGTGGAGTTGCCCGTCTCAGGCGGTAAAAATACCATTTTGGTGGTGGTGGATCGGTTGACAAAGGCTGCTCACTTTATTCCATGTACCGGTCTTCCCTCAGCCGCAGAGACAGTGGATTTGGTTATCCAGAATATATTTCGATTGCATGGGGTACCGGATGAGATCATCTCTGACCGGGGCGTGCAGTTCACGTCTAAGTTCTGGAAAGGGTTTTGTTCGGCACTCCATATTGATGTCTGTTTGTCTTCTGCATACCATCCCCAGACAAATGGGCAAACCGAACGGACTAATCAAACCCTGGAGCAGTACCTACGATGTTATGTCAGCCATCTGCAGGACGATTGGTTGCAGCTGCTTCCTTTGGCGGAGTTCTCGTATAACAACACTCAGAGCAGCTCCACTAAGGTAACGCCCTTTTTCGCTAACTTGGGTTACCATCCGAATTATTTTGCCTAGGTCACCGGTGGCTGTTTCGGTGCCAGCGGTGGAGGACAGATTGACGGAGCTACGACGGAATCTGGAGGTTTTGAAGGACTCTTTGGCTTCGGCTCAGGAGCGTTACAAGAAGTCGGCAGACACACACCGGAAACAGGCACCCATGTATAAGGTAGGGGACTCTGTGTGGTTATCCACCAAAAATCTGAAATTAGGTGTTCCTTCGCAGAAGCTGGGGCAGAAATTCATTGGTCCGTTTAAGATCACCGGGATAGTGAGCTCTGTGGCCTGTCGGCTGAGGTTGACGCACAATTTAAAAAGGTACACCCGGTCTTTCACGTTTCTCTGCTAAAACCAGTTTCCCCTAATACGTTTCATGGTTGTATCGTGCTTCCTCCTCCACCGGTGATGGTTGATGGCCAGGAGCAGTTCGTGGTTGAGGACATTATTGACTCCCGGCTCCATCGGCATCGGCTTCAGTATCTGGTACGTTGGCAGGGGTACTCCCCCCGAGGACGATTCCTAGGAACCTGTGGGTAACATCCGAGCGCCCCGGAAGGTTGCTCAGCTTCATCGGAGGTACCCGGACAAGCCTGGCCCTGATCCGTCCCGAGGCCGTTTCTGAAGGGGGGGGGGGGGAGTACTGTCAGAGTGCCGGGATTTCCAGTTTTCTTTTGAAGGATCTTGCCCTTTGTTAACATGGAGTTTCCTGTTCTGTTGCCCTACTTCCTGTTCATCTGTTTAAAAGCCAGCCCCTAAGCTTAGTCTAGTTGCCTGAGTATACTGCTTCCTGTGTACTCCTGCCCTGCTGCTCTCAGCTCCTGATTGCTGTTTGGATCCGATTGCAACACCTGACACCAGCTCTGGATTTCACCTCTCATCCAACTGTGCTCGGACTCTGTCTGCCGTCTCTGGTCGGCACTTCTGCCCGGTCCCTTCCGTTCATATCCACCCTAGGACTCACATCACGTACGGACATTTTTTGGACTATATCTGTTGCCCTTTTGTGTCCCGGCTGCTGTACATTTGGGCCTTCTGGGGTGATTGCCGGAGAGCCCCTGTATAGGGGTTCGCTTCTGGCGGTCTCCCTGGGGGAGTCCAGTGCGCGGCCCCGGGAATTCCTCTTTGCTCTGAACCCAGCAGGTATTTACTGTGTTTATGTTCCACTGTGTATATACTGTTCTTTGTACATATTGCGGTTACATATTACGGTGTATATTTTGTTCTGTTTACATATTGCGGTTACATATTATTGTGTATATTCTGTTCTGTGCACATATTGCGGTTACATATTATAAAACGTCTTTTGCACCAAGAACTCGTCTCTGGTTGTCATTGCCCTAACGCAATCGAAATCCTCAGTACATACAATAGTATTACATCCTCTTTGACTGCGGCCTTCATCTTCTCCCCTCGCTCTAAGCCGGGGGAGAGGCAGCGTGTCTTGCATATAAGCAGAGCTGCATGGGAACATAGAAAAGGCCTCGGTTCCGTGTCTCATCGGCACTCATCAGTTTCCTAGTGAGTGAGTCGGACCCCTGAAATATCGGACTTCCTCCCATCTGTGTCCCAGTACAACAATTGCACAGGCTATATGTCAGCCACTGAAGTCCTCATCTCTCCTCATTACTCCGGTCAGCATAAGGGCTGTGGAGTCGGTAAGCCAAACCTTTGACTCAGACTCCTCAATTTCCCTTGCACCAACTCTGACTCTGACTCCACAACTCCAACTCCCACATATATTGCTTATAGTTAAGTGAAAAATGTACTGTAGTACAATGTGAACATCAGACATTATCATTTTTATGATACAATAATCAAGATATTTAGATAGAACATAAAATAAATTTATTGGAATACAACTTTAGAACACAAACTGTAATAAATTGTAAATATGTAATACACTATGTAATATACAGTAGATTATATATATCTTGTGTATATATAATCTACTGTATATTACATAGTGTATTACATATTTACAATTTATTACAGTTTGTGTTCTAAAGTTGTATTCCAATAAATATATTTTATGTTCTATCTAAATATCTTGATTTTTGTATCATAAAAATGATGAACTGTCTGATGTTCACATTGCACTACAATACATTTTTCACTTAAATATAAGCAATATACTAAATGTTATTTTATTATTTAGTATGTTTTTGTTAAACTGTTTTTTGCCACTTACATAGTGTATTACATTGTGTTAAATATAACACTATGTAAGTGGCAAAAAACAGTTTAACAAAAAAAACATAGTAAATAACATTTGTGCAGTCTATGAATTTGTTGTAAGAAATAGAATTGCCTCCTTCAGATCCTCCTTCGCAGATGACCTCAAATCTGACCTAATAATTTTAAGGCTAGAGAACAACCTCTCTACACTAACTTGGGTTGTAGGCAAAGCCGTAACCACATGAGCAACATCTCTAACAATTTCCAGGTATAAAGGAATTGCCTCATGCACAGTCAGTTTTGATGAATGGTTGAATTTTTCTATTTCTTTGAGAGCAAGTGAAAAATTTTACTGAAATCTGGTCAATCTGCTTGCTATAGGAGACGGAGTGAAATCTTTTCCCTTGCGGCAACACTTTGCTGCTCCATGTCATCCAAATACTTGTCAAAGTTAAACTCCTCATCTGAGGAGGATGAAGATATAGCAGCAGTAGCACTGTCAGGCCCCAAGTCCTCTTCCGCCTGGCAGTCCTGTAGCCGCTCATCCTTACTGCTACCTCACTCAAAGCTTCTTTTCCTTTAGTAAGCTGTTGATCATCAAGCAGTATACGATGACTTAGTTCCACATAAACAGCTGCCAGAAGAATTTTATTTTCCAATAGCTGTGTCTCCGTTTCATTGAAGCAGAAATCCCTTCTGGGATTAAACCTCCTCTTTGGGACAGGCAAAATAGCAAGTTCTTCCACTCCCTTATGAAAATGCCAGGAGTTAAATCCTTAGCTTGTAACTTTTTAGTCACGGTAAATGGGTGATCAAGCAATTCTTTCAATTTAGCCACCGGTGTCCATTGACCTTCATTTAAGGTTACTTGAGGGTTCACCATATCTATAAGAAATTATTTTAGTTCAAGCAATCGCTCAGTCATTAAATAAGTGCTGCCTCACCGAGTGGTCCCTTCCCTTGCTCCTTTCCCAGCATGTCTCTTCAAGATGGAATCAATTTTAGGGGTTCTGGCGGCAATAACCAATTTCCTCACTTTTCCAGCATGTCTTCCCAGTTTCACACATCCGGCTTTTCGCAGGTTTGGCGGATGTGGCACACGCCAGTACAGTACGATACAGTACAGTGGCAGCGCCGCAACTTCCGGGTCACATGACAGCATGTGACCGGTGTTTGTCGCGCTGCCACTGTACTGTATACACTGTACTGGAGTGCGCCGCATCCGCCAAACCGGCGAAAAAACGGATGTGTGAAATTGGGGTCCCTCTTGCAGACTATCTCTTATTGCCAGCTGCAGCGTGTGCACAACACAGCGCATGTGATTATATGAAAGTGTTTTGAAGCAGCTTCAACAAGATCATCTAATCCTAAAGTATCATTTTGCTGTTCTTCTGTTGTAATATATGTTTGTTCCTCAGTTACATGAACAGCACTGTGGCCTTCCATCTCACACATACTGAATCCTAAATTTTCTTCTAGCTGTTGTTCATTACTCTCATTCATCAGTTTAATTGTACTTATGTTTGAAGCATTGTCCGTTACAATAGCAAGAACCTGTTCTTTCTTGAGTTCCTAATCTTGCAGAATTTTTTCCACTAAGGTCTGGAGAAACTGGCTGGTGTGATGAGCTTTAGTATATTTTACTGCCAGTGGCTTGCTAACAATTTCTTTCTTGTCACAAACATATCAAACATTGATGGCAAAATATTTCAGTGAAATGCAGTGACTCTGGGCATCCAGCAAAGGCAATGGGTGAAAGATAGGACATCAGACACAGCGTTTTGTGAGGATCCTCACAAAGCATGAGCAGTCAGTTTGTGGCGGTTTTCTAATCTACTTTTGCTATTGAAAGCATTATCTATGAGTTCAAAAACCTTTCAGGTGATGCGGTTTTTTAAAAAGCTGATCTGCTTTTGCAGCTGACAAATGTATCCTCAAAAAATGCAGCAAAAACGCTGTGTGTGAATGTAGCCTTAGATCAGGAATAGAACAGCCATTTATAGGACATTTCATAACTTTCCCAAATTCCTATGAAAAAATATTCAGCACATTCTGCATTGCACTACTGTCCTCAACTTACTATATATATTTTAGGAGTCGGAGTCGGTGCATTTTATACCGACTCCACCAAAATGAACTCCGACTCCAACTCCACAGCCCTGGTCAGCATCCTCCCGTCCGGTGCTCTGTAGTTTCAGCTCAGCAGCGTGCAGTGATGACGTCACCACGCTCTGCGAGCGCAGGCACAGGAAAAGAATGAAAAAAAAAAAATAGAGCGAAACACTCCTCTCCATTTTTCATTATTGGTGTGTGCGATGACGGGTGAGGGGGGCCAGTGCTCTTTGCCGCCGCTGACACCAGGTCCCCCTGACTCACGGGCACATACCGTGTTTTTTACAAAAAATAAGACCTCCCCCAAAAATAAGCCCTAGCAGGGATTTTCAGCATTTTCGGAGAAAGGCTTAAATATAAGCACTCCCCCGAAAATAAGCCCTAGTCGCGGATCTATAATGAAGTGTCCGTGCAGCTAAAAAAGTTACAGATACTGCAGGACACTTCATTATAGACAGCGGCACACGGCAATTGTACTCACTGGACACTGAGCGGCAGGACCTGCAGTGATCGCACACATCACACACACACACACACAAAATCAGATCTCACACACACACCAGATCTCACACACACACATCGGATCGCACACACAAACATCGGTTCACACGCAAACAAATCACACACACACACACACACACACACAATCAGATCTCACCCACAAACATCGGATCGCACACATAATCAGATCGCACACACAAACATCGGATCACACGCAAACATCAAATCGCACACACATCGGATCGCATACACACTCACCTCATCCAGTGACACCGATCTCTTCTCGCCGGGAGAATCCTGAGAGGCAGTGCAGTGCAGCCAGACGAACAGGACCTGCGGCCGGACACGTGACTTGCTCTCATTCCCTGCTGCCGTAAGTGCTGGATGTGATGTGATGTGTGTGTGATCGGCTGTGTGTGTCTGCAATCGGCTGTGTTTTTCTGCGATCGGCTGTGTTTTTCTGCGATCGGCTGTGTTTTTCTGCGATCGGCTGTGTGTGCCTGCGATCGGATGTGTGTATGTGTGATCGGCTGTGTGTGCCTGTGATCGGATGCGTGTATGTGTGATCGGCTGTGTGTGCCTGTGATCGGATGCGTGTATCTGTGATCGGCTGTGTGTGCCTGCGATCGGATGCGTGTATCTGTGATCGGCTGTGTGTGCCTGCGATCGGATGTGTGTATCTGTGATCGGCTGTGTGTGCCTGTGATATGATGTGTGTAACTGTGATCGGCTGTGTGTGCCTGTGATAGGATGTGTGTATCTGATCGGCTGTGTGTGCCTGCGATCGGATGTGTGTATCTGTGATCGGCTGTGTGTGCCTGTGATAGGATGTGTGTATCTGTGATCGACTGTGTGTGCCTGCGATCGGATGTGTGTATCTGATCGGCTGTGTGTGCCTGCGATCGGATGTGTGTGTATCTGTGATCGGCTGTGTGTGCCTGCGATCGGATGTGTGTGCCTGCGATCGGATGTGTGTATCTGTGATCGGCTGTGTGTATCTGTGATCTGGTGTGTGTGTGTGTGTGTGTGTGAGATCTGCTGTGTGTGTCAGCTAGCAGCAGGGGAGGACGGCGTGCAGCACCCACCAGAGATCACAGGAGGACCTGGGAACCACGCAGACGTCCTGGTCTGGTGAGTATGAGTCTCCTGGGAAGTGGGGGGGTCTGCTTTTTTAGGGGGTAAACTTACCCCCAACCGTGTTTCTCCAAGAATAAGACCTCCTCCAAAAATAAGCCCTAGTGCTTTTTTTGGGGCGCAAAAAAAATATAAGACAGTGTCTTATTTTTGGAAAAACACGGTAGCAACAGTGTGGTCTGCCTCACAGAGAGGAGCTGGCTGCATGGTCTGCAGAGCGGGCCCCTAAGCCTGCAGACCCAGTCGCAATGACCTCTGCGACCGCGGTGGTTACGCCCCCGAGTCTGAGGTACACAACACTGGGGGCTGGCACACACACTACTGGGGAGTACACAGTATTGGGGGCTGCAACACACACAACTGGGGGTACACAGCACTGGGGGCTGGTGTAGCACCCAGGGGGATTCAGGCACGGGAAAGTCTCGTACCTGGATTGTCACGGTGGCCTGCCCGGCATCATACCCCGAGCTGTAGACCAATAAAGAGAGAAGATGATGGGAGTAGCAGTAGGATGAATGTCGTGACGCCACCTGTGGTATGCGGCCAGGGATTTAGCCACCGTTGCTGTCCTCCGGGGCGGATGGTAGTATCAGGCAGGGATCATATCGCTCCCCACAGGTGGAGCAGGCCCCGGGGAGGATGATGAGGAAAGTAGTGATGGCGTGTGGTGGCAGGGTTGGTAATCAAGAGACAAAATCAATTGCTGCGGTTCCAGGTGTCTTTACTCACTCTTTGTGCTGTGCCGCTCGCACGGTTAGTACTGGTCACCCGCTGTGATGGGCTCCGTCGAACCTGAATCCTTTCAGAGGTCAATCTGGTTTGGTGATCGGTGAGTCTCTTCCTCCTAGTGCCGTGTGGATTGGATCCCAGTGGCTTAAAGCTACTTGGGGACCCCAGTTCGTCTCGAGTAGTACTCTTGTCCCTATTTGCAGGTACCGCGGCTCCGCTCTGGGGCCTGGTGCTGTCCAAGGCCCCGGATTTTATCTTGGCATTCTGCTTTCGGCTCTTTGTGGCCAGAGAAGCTTGAAACTTACCTGTCCCGGCAGATTCTGGAAAAGCAACTTGGAGAGTGATCTTCCCTAGGGTCCTGTACCCTGCCTGGTGCCGGTTCCGAGGGAGCAATCAAGCTCTCCTCTCGGCAACCGTGTGAACTCCTGTGTCCTACCAGAGCACCGGTGAGACATGTCTACTCCTTTCCTCTCCTGCTGGAGAACTCCTGACTCTTGTGTTGGCTCCTATCTCCCCCTAAGTGGCTGCTCCTCCCCGGGTCCCTGTCACTACTGGGTGGTGCCCCCCATGTTTGAAGGCAACCTTAAGACCCTACCCTAGCCCGACCCCATTGGACAGGGCAACCTGGTTGTGTATTTGAGTGTGTAAGTGGTGAAACCGGTACCGACATCCTCCAGATCCGGGGGCAGCACATCTTAAATCAGGTGCAATACTCTGTGGCGACTGAAGCCTCAGGGGCGCAACACTGGCACACACACTACTCTTAGGTACACAGCAATGGGGGGGGGGGGGTCACACAGCACAGATCCAGGAGGCATGTACAGCAGGGAGGCCGGTAAAGCAGCTGCTCCTCTTGTGCTTCTGTGGGACGGAAGCGCAACTCACACTGCTTGCCCCGCCCACAAAGTAAACCCTGAGCAGCGTGAGGACTTCATGGTATGTGCGCGTCCTCGCATTACCATTGGGATTTAAACAGCCAGCAGCGGTAAGACCACGGCTGCCGCCAGAGCGCTGTCGTCCCGGAATGTACCCAGGGGCCCCAGGTTCCCACCCCTGGTTCACAGTTCCATTATATGTATTCGAAAATGGTAACAAAATCCAACTCGTGCAATAACCAAAACCTGATACAGAGATACGGGAGGAAAGAGGAAAGGTCACAGAGCGAGAAATAAGCGAGGCAGAAAGCAAATAGCCTCAGAGCTGAAGGGGTTAATGGCCCCAGTAATGGGGAATCTCCACATACCTCCTCCTGCAGAGCCGCACACTAGATATATGGCTGCTCTGTGCTTCCAGGACCTGTGATGATGTCACATGGAGGGGAGGAGTCAGGGGTCACATGATCAGCTCCTCAGTGTATGCAGGACTCTGCTGTGCTGGGTGTCATGGTGCTGGATGAGGGGAGGGTTATGTGTGGGGTCAGGAGTGGTTTACAGTGTGGATGTAGCAGAGCCGTGTGTGTACGAGGTGTGCGGAGCGTAGCCGTGTGCGTACGAGATGTACGGAGCGGAGCCGTGTGCGTACGAGGTGTACGGAGCGGAGCCGTGTGCGTACGAGGTGTACGGAGCGGAGCCGTGTGCGTACGAGGTGTACGGAGCGGAGCCGTGTGCGTACGAGGTGTACGGAGCGGAGCCGTGTGCGTACGAGGTGTACGGAGGGGAGCCGTGTGCGTACGAGGTGTACGGAGGGGAGCCGTGTGCGTACGAGGTGTACGGAGGGGAGCCGTGTGCGTACGAGGTGTACGGAGGGGAGCCGTGTGCGTACGAGGTGTACGGAGCGGAGCCGTGTGCGTACGAGGTGTACGGAGCGGAGCCGTGTGCGTACGAGGTGTACGGAGGGGAGCCGTGTGTGTACGAGGTGTATGGAGCGGAGCCGTGTGCGTACGAGGTGTATGGAGCGGAGCCGTGTGCGTACGAGGTGTATGGAGCGGAGTTGTGTGTAAAGAGCAGAGCTGTTTGTGTGTGACATGTGCGGAGAAGAGAACAATATTGTAGTTGCCATTTTATGTTACCAAAATCTGGTGGCTTATAAATTGCATGATGCACTGTATACAGGGGGCATGATGCGCTTTATGCAGGGGGCACGATATGCTGTATACAGGGGGCCACAGTCTGATAAATTACACACAGTGTGTTGCAGCTGATCTGATGTTACTTTTTTATTGTTAATGGGAATCTACAATGCTGTCGAGGTAAAATAACTGGTTTATATGTAAAAAAAAAATTCTGCTGATACAGTGAAGGAAATAAGTATTTGATCCCTTGCTGATTTTGTAAGTTTGCCACTGACAAAGACATGAACATGGCAGATAGAATATCCAAAGTAAAATCCAGAAAATCACATTGTATAAATTACATAAATTTTGCAGAGAGAAATATATTTGATCCCTTACCAACCATTAAGAGTTCTGGCTGCTACAGACACTTAGACGCTCCTAATCACCTCGTTACCTACGTTAGACAGAGGTCTTAAATGGTCACCTGTATAAAAGACTCCTGTCCACAGACTCAATTTATCAGTCAGACTCTAACCTCTACAACATGGGCAAGACCAAAGAGCTTTCTAATTATGTCAGGGACAGGATCATAGACCTGCACAAGGTTGGAATGGGCTACAAAACCATAAGTAAGACGCTGGGTGAGAAGGAGACAGCTGTTGGTACAGTAGTAAGAAGATGGAAGAAATACAAAATGAGTGTCAGTCGATCTGGGGCTCCATGCAGAATCTCACCTTGTGGGGTATCAGGATCATGAGGAAGGTGAGAGATAACCCTAAAACTACAGGATGGAACTTGTTAATGATCTCAAGGCAGCTGGGACCACTGTCACTGTGAGGGAAATACTCTACTTCTATGCCATTCGAACTCCAAATAATAAGATTTGTTTTACAAGCGCTTGGAGAAATCAATGTAGCACAGCCAAATGTGGTGTACTGAAGTTTTCTGTTTTATTACATCATGTGACCAGCTTATATAGTAGATCACACAAAGAAATTACCATACACCAATAAGAGCTGCAAGGGTGTGTGCAGAAATGTGAAACTTCCCTGCCCATCAGTGTAAGCTGAACCCTATGACATCATTCAGTTATAAGACAAGATGGTTTCTATAGAATTCAAGAGGGCTTGTATTCTCTCACATCACGAAGAAAACCATTGGTAACACATTACGCCGTAATGGATTAAAATCCTTCAGTGTCCACAAAGTCCCACTGCGCAAGAAGGCACATGTGCAGGCCTGTCTGAAGCTTGCAAATGAACACCTGGATGATTCTGAGAATGATTGGGAGAAAGTGCTGTGGTCAGAGGAGACACAAATTGGGCGTGACCAGGCGGTTGGAACATACCCACCCAGATGTCTAGACAGCCCAGGGCAGGAACACAGGCAGAAAGCGCTTAGGGTATGTGCGCACGTTGCTTTTTACCTGCTTTTTACCTGCTTTTTTGCTGCTTTTTCTTCTGCGCTGTTTAATGCCAAAATGGATGTGTTCTTCTATTCAAGCAAAGTCTATGGGAATTTGGGTTTCTTGTTCACACTATGTTGTTCAAAATGCTGCCTTTTTGAGGCAGAACTTTGGTCAAAAACTCAGCTTTTCAAAGAAGCAACATGTCAATTGTTTTTGCCATTTGGGTTTTGCACTGCAAAGCTGAGTTTTTGACCAAAGTTCTGCCACAAAAAGGCAGCATTTTGAACAACATAGTGTGAACAAGAAACCCAAATTCCCATAGACTTTGCTTGAATAGAAGAACACATCCATTTTGGCATTAAACAGCGCAGAAGAAAAAGCAGCAAAAAAACAGGTAAAAAGCAGGTAAAAAGCAACATGCGCACATACCCTTAGAGTTCAGTTTGGAGAGGAGTGTGGGCTGGAGCTAAGTGTAGCTCCAGCAGTGAAGTTCAAGTTGAACAGTACCAGAGTAGAAGCCCTGGTGCCACTGGCTAGGAGGCAGATGGTGGTCTCAGTCACCAGGAGACGGAAAGACTGCTCGGCACAACAGAGGTGGACAGGGTTGTAGCCCGCCGGCACAGAAACGGGGAACCGGCCCGGAAACCAGAGCACAAAGGGGGTACTTGGACCCTGAAGCCAGGACCAGAACCTACTGGAACTAGTTAATTAACCGATTGAGGCCAGGACTAGAGGTCCTGTCCCACCCAAAGTCCCTCATAGAAGACAACAGCCCACTGATTAGGGATAAGAGGTCACCGCCAGGGCCCATAGATCCCACGGGCCAGCGTCTGTGGGAACGGCTCCTTAGGCCACATCCAGCCGGAAGCGGTCTACCGAGTTTCACACTAGGAAAGTCCACCTTAGGCCCCCTTCACACGTCCGTGAAAAAACACGCACGTGTGTTACGTCAGTTTTTCGTTTTTGTGTCCTTTTTTGGTGTCAGTGTGCCATCTGTGTGAATGCCGTATGCTAGCCGTGTGTGCGTGTTGGTTGTCCGTTTATGCGTGAGAGAAATAACTGACATGTGTAGGTGTTGTCCATGTGAATTTATGCGTCTTTGTGATGCACAATGTCATAGATACATACCTGCTGACAGCAGACAGAGTCGCGCGTAGAGGGTGAACTTCACCCGACTTCATTGTCATACCGCGGCTGTGTTTGGGTGTCGCATACTGATTAGCGGTCACCGTGAAGGACTCACCGGTGACCGCTAATCCCCAGAGTGACTGAATGGAGTACCCCTCTCTCATACTCACCGTTCCCCGATCACCGGCGCGGCGCTGCACGGCTGTTCTCTAAACTCCGGCGGCTTTTCCTTTTTTGAAAAAGCCGGCCGCTCATTAAACAATCTCGTATTCCCTTTTTTCCCCGCCCACCGGCGCCTATGATTGGTTGCAGTTAGACACGCCCCCACGCTGATTGACAGTTGTCTTACTGCAACCAATCACATCCGCCGGGGGGTGGGCCTATACTGTGCAGTTAAAAAAATAAATAAATAATGAAAAAAAAACGACGTGCGGTCCCGCCCCATTTTGATACCAGCCAGGGTAAAGTCACACGACTGAAGGCTGGTATTCTCAGGATGGGGAGCTCCACGTTATGGGGAGCCCCCCAGCCTAACAATATCAGCCAGCAGCCGCCCAGAATGGCCGCATACAATAGATGCGACTGTTCTGGGACTCTACCCGGCTCTTCCTGATTGGCCCTGGTGCGTTGGCAATCGGGGTAATAAGGAGTTAATGGCAGCCCACAGCTGCCAATAAGTCCTAGATTAATCATGTCAGGCGTCTCCCCGAGATACCTTCCATGATTAACCTGTAAGTAAGGCTATGTGCGCACGTTACGTAAATACATGCAGTTACACTGCGCTTTGTAGCGCAGCGTAACTGCATGCGTCCTGCGTCCCCTGCACAGTCTATGGAGATTGTGCAGGGGCCGTGCGCACGTGGCGTTTTAGAGCGCATCGCTTCGGCTTCTGCCGAAGCGCTGCGTTCTAAGAAGTGACATGTCACTTCTTCCGTGCGCTTTGCCGGCAGCCCCTGCTCTGTCTATGGGAGGAGCTGCAGGCAGAGCGCATGGAATCGGCTTTTTTTTTTTTTTTCACTACGGACATTTCTGCAGCGATTTAAAGCGCACATGTGTTCTTCAGATCGCTCCAGAAATTTCTGCAGGGCTAGTACGCAACGTGCGCACATAGACTTACAGTAAATAAACACACACACCCGAACAATCCTTTATTAGAAATAAAAAACACTAACAAATTCCCTCGTCACCAATTAACCCCAACAAAGCCCTCCATGTCTGGCGTAATCCACGGACCTCCAGCGTCGCATCCAGCTCTGCTGCATGAAGGTGACAGGAGCTGCTGAAGACACCGCCGCTCCTGTCAGCTCCACACAGCTAATGAAGGGAATAGCGTGATCAGCTGAGCTGTCACTGAGGTGAGTAGTGCGATCAGCTGTATCAATCGGTGGCTGCGATTAACCTCAGTGACAGCTCAGCTGATCGCGCTATTCCCTTCATTAGCTGCGTGGAGCTGACAGGAGCGGCGGTGTCGACAGGAGCGGCGGTGTCTTCAGCAGCTCCTGTCACCTTCATGCAGCAGAGCTGGATGCGACGCTGGAGGTCCATGGATTACGCCAGACATGGAGGGCTTTGTTGGGGTTAATAAATTGGTGACGAGGGAATTTGTTAGTGTTTTATAATTCTAATAAAGGATTGTTCGGGTGTGTGTGTTTATTTACTGTAACTTACAGGTTAATCATGGAAGGTATCTCGGGGAGACGCCTGACAGGATTAATCTAGGACTTATTGGCAGCTATGGGCTGCCATTAACTCCTTATTATCCCGATTGCCAACGCACCAGGGCCAATCGGGAAGAGCCGGGTAGAGTCCCAGAACAGTCGCATATAATGTATGCGGCAATTCTGGGCGGCTGCTGACTGATATTGTTAGGCTGGGGTGCTCCCCATAATGTGGGGCTCCCCATCCTGAGAATACCAGCCTTCAGCCATATGGCTTTATCTGGCTGGTATTAAAATGGGGGGGGACTGCATCTATTGTATATGGCCATTCTGGGCGGCTGCTGGCTGATATTGTTAGGCTGGGGGGCTCCCCATAACGTGGAGCTCCCCATCCTGAGAATACCAGCCTTCAGCCGTGTGACTTTACCCTGGCTGGTATCAAAATGGGGCGGGACCGCACGTCATTTTTTTTTAATTATTTATTTTTTTAACTGCACAGTATAGTCCCGCCCCCTGGCGGCTGTGATTAGTTGCAGTGAGACAGCTGTCAATCAGCGTGGGGGCGTGTCTAACTGCAACCAATCATAGGCGCCGGTAGGCGGGGAAAGCAGGGAATACAAGATTGTTTAATGAGTGGCCGGCTTTTTCAAAAGAGGAAAAGCCGCCGGAGTTTAGTGAACAGCCGTGCAGCGCCGCGCCGGTGATCGGGGATCGGTAAGTATGAGAGAGGGGGGGGGGGGGGAGACTGACCGACAGACAGCGAGAGAGAGACAGACAAGACAGACAGACAGACAGAGAGACCGACCGACGGACTGAGGGAGATTGACCGACATAGACAGGAAAAGAATGACCGACATCGCTAGAAAAAAAGCACAAAACGTACACGGAGCATACAGAGATGCATCCGTGTCACGTATTGTGCGCACATAACCATTGACTTTCATGGTGTCCGTGTGTGCGTGTTCCATGCAGAAAACGGACATGCTTCCGTGCAAAACGGAAACACATACGGAACACGGACATTATGAAATAACGCACTTGTGACCTCAAACATAGATTAACATTGGTGCACGTTTGGCCGTGTCTCCAGTACATACAGAAACGGGCCAAACACGCACGTGTTTCATGGACGTGTGAAGGGGGCCTTACATAAAGCAGTGCAGGAAAAGGATAAAGACCACCAGCCGGGTGGGGGACCCCCGAACGCAACCAGCCGCGGCACCGGCCACCATCACCTTGGTTTACCAGAGCGGACGCTATCCCCTGCACCGGGTCCCGGGGCCACCATCCCTGCCCACGGAGGGGTTAACAACTTGCTGCACAACATCTCCCCCGGGTGCCCCATAACAGCAGCGGTGGTGTCCCACCTCACCACACACTGTGGGTGGCGTCACGAACTTACTACGGCCTAGCCCGTACATCTACGACCCCCTATTTATTCGGCGTGTCCGCGAGACCCCCGGGGTCCGGAGACCCTCAAGCCACCACCCCTGAAGGCCCAGATCCGAGCAGCGCCGGCTGCTGGCACGGGGGCGGCACATGAACATTGAATGGGAAGTGTCCATATAGATAGTTATATACGTTAGATAGAAGTGAGGGGAACAATGTAGAGTATCAGTTATGTATGTGTAATGCCTGTAACTAATTGTTTATGTGTAGCGAAAAAAAATGCAGAGTATAAGCTATAGGTCTGAAGAGAAAGACATGAGGATTAACGCTATAGAGGAGGTAGAAACGCTAGTTCAGTTTACCATTTAGAGAAATGAGGGCACGTGTAGAAAGCGCGGTATCCACCGCCGCATGTGAGCTGCCATGAGGACATGTGACCTCGTGTCAGCGATGATGTCACCCGCACATGTGCAATGGCTCCAAGATAGGACTTAGTCTCCAGCGCTTGCACATGTGCAGTAGCAAGAAATCCGAACATAGTCTCCAGTGCCACAGCAACCGTAACACAGAACAGCGCCTCAGCTTGGAACAGTGCAGTGCTGGGACCCCGAAAAGAGCTGCGGTGCAAATTTCACCAACCTTGTAAATAGCACTTTTACCAAAACCTTTCTGTCCACATTGAGAAGTGATATGGGCCTCCAGTGCTCAATGTGCGATGATACTTTCCTTTTGACAAAAGTATCAAAGCTGACCTCCTCATTGACTTTGGCAGTGTGCCCGAGGAAAGACACGCATTAAAAGCCTGAGACAACAAGGGGACCAAAGAATCTTTAAAAGGTCTTCAGGAACTCGGATGTTAAGCCATCTGGACCTGGAGACTTTTTGGGCCACAGCCCATCAAACACCAGTCTTACTTCCTCTTCTTTGATATCTGCTGTCAAAATGTCAAGCGAGGGATCTACTCCTAACATGGGGACAGTCTCAGCCAGGAAAGCCGAGATCCCTTCTCGATTAGGTTCTTTCCTCCCCAAGAGGTAAGAATAGAAGGATCTGACGACTTCCAGGATCCCTGACATAAACCGTACCAGGGATCCCATACCATCCTTCAGACCCACTATCAACTTAATATTCACTGATATCCTGCAGTTCTTGTAGAGGTCAGGCGAACGGTACTTCCCGAAATCCCTCTCAAAAACCAAGGATATGTGCCTATCATACTGACATCTCTTCAGCAAGGCCTTCACCCTGGAGAATTCTTCGCGGTCACCCCCAGCAGAGACTAGAGTCTCGAGTTTCCTCCTCAGGCTATGATACAGGCGATCCCTGTTCAGATTTCTGAGGTTGGAAAGCTGTCGGAAGAACCTTGCCACCTGATGTTTGAACATCTCCCACCACTCAGAATCATTGTTACAAAGGCCCAATAAAACGGTAAGGTCTCCACATCCTCCTTGGAGTCCAGAGCCTCCCAATTTCGCTCAAAAGCAACAGAGGCCTTCCCGAGTGTGGGCTGCGCCTGCATCCCCTTACCTCAGCTGCTACTGCTGCTGGTGGAGCCATGGTCGGGCTTGTTCAGGCTGGGGTCCTTCAGGCTGGGGTCCTGGAGGACCGGCTTCCTGGGCCTCGTGGAGCTCCTGGGTTACTCCTTCGGCGTTCTCGCATTCCCACCACCCACAGATGGAAACTGGGGGGTAGGGCCTGGGGCTCCATAGTGTCCCCAGGCACACGGCCTCTGCCCTGGGGAAAGGAGAGGCAGCAGGGCAGGTTAGCTCCAGAGAATCAGGAATAAGCCAATCTCCAGCAGCACACTAACAGACATCTGGACAAGCTGCAGCAGCTGTCTTCCTCCAAGGGGGATTTCACACAAATTGTTTGTATAGTCAGCAAAGCTTGCTGGGAGACCTGGCTACTTAAACACAAGGGGGTGTGTCTACAAAGCAGGTGCAGCTGACCTCAACTGCAGCAGAGCTCCTGGCAGAAAACTGACATTTAACTACTACCATGCCAAAGGAAATTAAACAATGTTTAATGCAGAGTCCTAGATGGAGATAAGGGGCTCCAAGGGAAATCAAACAATGTTTAATGCAGAGTTCTAGATAGAGATAAGGGGCTCCAGTCTTCAAGCTGCCACTAGTCTCCAAAAACAGGGAGACGACCGTTACAGGTATATGTCCACATCATAGCCCCATCCTGGTGTATGACCCCATCATGGCTATATCCTGGTATAAATGGTCCCATCCTGGTAAATAGGTTCACTATCATGGCCCCATCCTGGTATAAATATCCCCATCGTGAACCCATCATGGCCCCACATGGTGTATGACCCCCATTATGCCTATATCCTGTTATATATGGCCCCATCTTGGTATATACGTCCCTATCATGGTATTCCCCCATCATGGCCCCATCCTAGTATATATTCCCCCATCGTGGCCTCATCCTGGTCTATATGTTTCCATCATGGCCCCATCCTGGTATACATGCTCCTATCATGTCCCCATCCTGGTTTATATGGCCCCATCAAATTCCCATCCTGGTTTTTATGGCCCCATCCTGGTATATTTTCCAATCATGTCCCCATCTTGATATATAGCCCCCCTCATCCTGGTGTATATAGCTCCCCCTCATCCTGGTGTATATAGCTCCCCCTCATCCTGGTGTATATAGCTCCCCCTCATCCTGGTGTATATAGCTCCCCCTCATCCTGGTGTATATAGCTCCCCCTCATCCTGGTGTATATAGCCCCCCCTCATCCTGGTGTATATAGCCCCCCTCATCCTGGTGTATAGAGCCCCCCTCATCCTGGTGTATAGAGCCCCCCTCATCCTGGTGTATAGAGCCCCCCTCATCCTGGTGTATAGAGCCCCCCTCATCCTGGTGTATAGAGCCCCCCTCATCCTGGTGTATATAGCCCCCTCATCCTGGTGTATATAGCCCCCTCATCCTGGTGTATATAGCCCCCCTCATCCTGGTGTATATAGCCCCCCTCATCCTGGTGTATATAGCCTGAACGCAATCTAAAAAAAACAATTATACTCACCTTCCCTGTGCTCCCCCCGGCGTCCTCCTGCGACGCTGGCAACTGACCAATGTACAAGCAGTGCAGTGCGTGAGGTCAGTGTCTTGCACGGCCACTTACAGCACTGGCAGCTGTCAGCATATTTTCTGCTCCCCATTCACAGGATTGTGTGCGTGGAAAGCAATGAATATTGATTGTAAGCCGGCACCTCGCAGCGCAGGGACCCGACGGGTTTCTGTGCTGAAGTGTATTTAAGCTGCATGTGTGCCCTCGGACACACATCAATCTAAATCAGGGGCTAGAGCAGGTGGGTCCCGTGCACACTCGGTCGTAGTCCCGATCTCTGTGAAGGTTATCTTTACGCCCCTGCCTATCACAGGATATGACACAGTAACTTGGAGTAGAGGGCGCCTAGACTGACCCTCAGACTAGGGATCTTAAATTGTCCCTTATTTCAGAGGTACGCCAGATGGTGGCGAGGTCTGGACCACCAGCGTAGCCCTAACTCCTGAATTGCCCTGGTCTAACACCCCCAGGGAGGGCTGGGATAGGAGTAATGAATCCCACAAATACTGACAGACAGGGGGAAAAAAAAAAGACTCAAACTCAATGCAAGAACATACAGGTGAAAAGACAATACGTGCTCAGGGGGAAATAAATAACCATGATATTTCCAACGCACACCAAATAGCATAGAACTGTTCATCAATAACTGGATCACCATGCACAAAAATTAATATCGCTGAAGCAAACCTAGAGCTATAATTGGCAAGTGGGACCAAGTTTGACTATCTTTTGAAGGGCAGAGGCGGCTGTGACAGGTCGTCAGCAACCTGTGTCTCCAGCAGCAATTCACAAGCCAGCAGGAATTAACTCCTGCCAGACAGATCAACAGTGAGCACAAAACCGGTCGACGCCCAGCTCTACAGAGTAAGGCTATGTGCGCACGTTGCATACTGTCCCTGCAGAAATTTCTGCAGCAATTTGAACAGCACATGTGCGCTTCAAATCGCTGCAGAAATGTCTGTAATTAAAAAAAAAAAAAAAGCCGATTCCATGCGCTCTGACTGCAGCTCCTCCCATAGACAGAGCGGGCGCTGCATGCAGAACGCAGGAAAGAAGTGACATGTCACTTCTTAGAACGCGCGCTTCGGGCAGCAGCCGAAGCGCTGCGCTCTAAGACGCCACGTGCGCACGGCTCCTGCATAATCTTCATAGATAATGCAGGGGACGCAGGACGCATGCAGTTACGCTGCGGTGCAGATCGCAGTGTAACTGCATGTATATACGCAACGTGCGCACATAGCCTAACACAACAGCAACATGTGTCATAGCAGAGTCTGAAGATGCCAAGACACCTGATGAGATTAGAGCAGGACACCGCATGACAGAAGCTCAGTACTAATGAGACGTAGTCAGTATCATAAATAAAGACTTACCTACACGTACCTTTATAGATGACAATTTCTCTAGTTAAGGTAATTTCCATCCCTTTTATCTCCACGTAATATAGATGCCTTGAGATTTCATGCTCAGAGTTAGTCTCTGCAGACGTCCCCCTTCTCCATCTTCAGTAGCACTTTACGACACGGTGCCCATAAAAATCGAAGTATCATCATATTGCCCCATAAATAAATATCTTCCATGCTGCACCCCTGAATAAATAATTGCCCCTCACTGTGCTTCCTGCACACAATGTCCACCTACACAGCCACTCTCCATAATGTTTCTCTACATGGATTTGAAGCCAGGACGTGTACACAAGGCTTCATAGTGCGCATGACCGAAAATCCGGGATCATGCGCACTGGGCCGAAATCCAGGACTCAGATGCGATGGCAGCGGAGAGGTGAGTGAGATCATCCTCTGATGCTGTGCATTCATTAGCATGTTAGCATGCGCACAGAGGCGTATTAACATGCTAATGGGGCTGACTAGCAAGGGAAGCAGCGCCTTTGTGACTAGTCACTGGCCTCATTAGCATACGATATAAAATCTTTAGAAATAAGTTTCTAAAAGATCTTTTTATCTATGATACTACTGTAGATACAGGGACAGTTAGAAAGGGATTAGCAATATGCACCCAGAACTGCGGGTTCACTTTAGTATCCCCCTCTCCATAATGTCCACCCCCACACTGAGCCTATCCATACTATCAGACCCCAAACTGCCTCTATTCAGAATATTCCCTTCACCCAGCCCCTCTCCATAATATCCCCCTCTCCTCACCCAGCCCCTCTCCATAATGTCCACCCCCACACTGATCCTGTTCATACTATCAGCCCCTCACACTGCCCCTCTCCATAATATTCCCCTCACATTGCCCCTCACTATACTGCGCCCTCTGTACAATCCCCCTCCCCCTATTTTGTGGATTGTCAGTAAAAAAAAGTGCTGACTTCATTTTTGCTCATTTTTCATTCCCCAAAAATAAGAGAAGTCGATCAGTTCCATTATATTAATTTGAAATTGGCGACAAAATACAACTCGTCAAATAATAACCAAAACCTGATACAGAGATATGGGACGAAAGGTCACAGAGCGAGAAATAAGGGAGGAAGGGAGCAAATAGCCTCAGAGCTGAAGGGGTTAATGCCCCCAGTAATGGGGAATCTCCACATACCTCCTCCTGCAGAGCCGCACACTAGATATATGGCTGCTCTGTGCTTCCAGGACCTGTGATGATGTCACATGGAGGGGAGGAGTCAGGGGTCACATGATCAGCTCCTCAGTGTATGCAGGACTCTGCTGTGCTGGGTGTCATGGTGCTGGATGAGGGGAAGGTTATGTGTGGGGTCAGGAGGGGTTTACAGTGTGTACGAAGCAGAGCCGTGTGTGTACGAAGCAGAGCCGCGTGTGTACGAAGCAGAGCCGCGTGTGTACGAAGCAGAGCCGCGTGTGTACGGAGCAGAGCCGCGTGTGTACGGAGCAGAGCCGCGTGTGTACGGAGCAGAGCCGTGTGTGTACGAAGCAGAGCCGTGTGTGTACGAAGCAGAGCCGCGCGTGTACGAGGTGTACGGAGCAGAGCCGCGCGTGTACGAGGTGTACGGAGCAGAGCCGCGCGTGTACGAGGTGTACGGAGCAGAGCCGCGCGTGTACGAGGTGTACGGAGCGGAGCCGCGCGTGTACGAGGTGTACGGAGCGGAGCCGCGCGTGTACGAGGTGTACGGAGCGGAGCCGCGCGTGTACGAGGTGTACGGAGCAGAGCCGCGCGTGTACGAAGCGGAGCCGTGTGTGTACGAGGTGTACGGAGCGGAGCCGCGTGTGTATGACATGTGCGGAGCAGAGCCGTGTGTGTGTGTGACATGTGCGGAGCAGAGAACACTATAGCGATGCAGCAGAAAAGGTCCTGCTCCACCGCCAGTTACCTGCGGTATCGGTGTCCAGAAGCGGGGTGCTCGTCAGACCAAGCAGTCCATAGGCAAGAAGATGAAGAAAATGAAAGACCACACTCCGTCTGCTGTGCTGGATAACTTTATTCACATAAGTGCAGGGTAAAAGGCTGAAGGTGCACTGTGAGCTGGCTCCTCAAAGGGGGACGACGGCCGTTTCGCCTACTGATTAGGCTTCCAAGTGTGCACCTTCAGCCTTTTACCCTGCACTTATGTGAATAAAGTTATCCAGCACAGCGGACGGAGTGCGGTCTTTCATTTTCTTCATCTACTTGGAGCAGAGAACACTATTGTAGCTGCCACCAATTTTATGTTCCCCAAATCTGGTGGCTTGTAAAGTGCATGATTCGCTGTACATGTGTCGCGGGCGGAGGAGGGGACGCCGCGCTCTCCCACTGCTGCTCGGGTCCGGCTGCCGCGGCTGCTGCGGCCTGCTGCTGCTCGGTGGCTCAAGCGATGGGCCGGATCCCGGGGACTCTAGCGGCGCTCCTCGCCCGTGAGTGAAAGGGGGGCTTTGGGTGTGGGGATTGGTTATTGTCCGTGACGCCACCCACGGTTGTGGTGATTTGTTGACACCACCGCTGCTCTGTATGGGGATCCCGGGAAGGATGGTATGGAGCAGCCAGTTGTTGTGTTGCCCCTCCGTGGGTAGGGGTTGGTGATCCCGGGGCCCAGTGATGAGGTGGGAGATGCAGGGCTTGGTGGGCGCAGGGACGCGGGGGCAGCGCGGTGCCTTGCGGCACTGTGGTACTCACTCAGCCTGAGACGGTGACACAGTTTTTCGGTAAACCACACGGCTGGAAAGACGGTTCCCACGGACGGCTGCACTTGCTCTCCCAGTAGGTGACGGTGATGTCCCTTTGTCCTGCACCTAATATTTCTGTGTTGGTAGCGATGGGTTCCCACCGGTAACCCGCTCCCCGGCTTGGATATGGGCCGGAGGAGCCCTACTTTGCCCGCAGGCGCTGGCCCTGAGAAACTGGTGCCCTGGCGGTGGCGGTGTCTCTCTGTAACGGTCGGACTGTTGCCTTCAATCGGGACTTGGTTGTTTGGAGACAGACGTCCCCTTCACTGACGGATTTGGCAAATTTACGGCGACTCCTAGCCTTGCCGGGGTGCGAGAGGCCCCTGCCCTGGTGCTGACTGTTCTTCGTATACTGCTCCAGACCGCCGGGCCACTACCCGTCCGCGGTCCTTCCAGCAACCTCCGAGCAGTCCTCCTCCAGACGGTCACCGCCGTTGCTGACCTTGCTGACTCTGTCCTGCACACAGCTGGACCAACTTCAGGCTTTTCTACTCTCACTTTTACTCTTTTCTTCTTTGCTCCACTACTACTTCACTTTCACTTCACTTAGCTCCTCTACCACTTCACTGTTTACTCCTTCACCTCCCTGACTTCACTGCCTGGTTTCTCCCGCCTCCAGGGCTGTGTACTCCTCGGTGGGCGGAGCCAACCGCCTGGCCCACCCCCTGGTGTGAACATCAGCCCCTGGAGGAAGGCAACAAGGATTTTAGTAGCTTTGGTGTTCCTAACTGGGATGTAGGGTGTGGTGGTGTGATGACCTGTGACCCCTGGCTTGCCCAGGGCGTCACACATGTGGCACCCTTGGGCTTCAGGCACCGTGGCTTGGAGCAGGAGGCTCGGCCCAGGTTCCAGATAGCTACAGACAGACACTTCACTAAAAACCTTCACGGGCAGCAGCGGTGACCGCCGACGGATCCGGGATCGGCTGGAGCCCATCGTGGCAGAGAACGGCACCTCGGGCAGCGTCTAAAAGACAAGTGAGTAAACAGACTTGGAACCGCAGCCCCTGCCTCTGCCTCTCCTTTACTGGCGCCCAGCGCTGCGGTGCCAGCATGGACTGCCACTACGACCCTCACCATCCTCCTGGGGTAATACCGCTCTGTCTGTGGGGAGCGACACCATCCCAGCTGCACCCGACATCTGCCCCGGGGAGACACCATGCAGCGGCAGCCCTCATCCCTGGCCGCGTACCACAGGTGACATCACAATCCTAATAGACTTTCCTAAGCTCCCAACTACTACTTCCATCCTCCCTGCCACCTTCCAATCCTCTCTCCTGTACGCCTTGGGGCAACGGAACTGGGCCAGGCCACCCCGTGACGATGCAGAAGAATCTGCACCCTGGCCCGGCAATGAGTAGCTTAAAAACACCTGCCCCGTGGGACGCTACATATACGGGGGCACGATGCACTGTATACAGAGAGCATAATGTGCTGTATACAGGGAGCATAATGTGCTGTATACAGGGAGCATAATGTGCTGTATACAGGGAGCATAATGTGCTGTATACAGGAGGCACGATGCACTGTATACAAGGGGGCACGGTGCGCTGTATACAGGGGGCACGGTGCGCTGTATACAGGGGGCACGATGCGCTGTATACAGGGGGCACGATGCGCTGTATACAGGGGGCACGATGCGCTGTATACAGGGGGCACGATGCGCTGTATACAAGGGAGCACGATGCGCTGTATACAAGGGGGCACGATGCGCTGTATACAAGGGGGCACGATGCGCTGTATACAAGGGGGCACGATGCGCTGTATACAAGGGGGCACGATGCGCTGTATACAGGGGGCACGATGCGCTGTATACAAGGGGGCACGGTGCGCTGTATACAAGGGGGGACGGTGCGCTGTATACAGGGGGCACGGTGCGCTGTATACAAGGGGGCACAGTGCGCTGTATACAAGGGGGGACGGTGCGCTGTATACGGGGGGCACGGTGCGCTGTATACAGGGGGCACGGTGCGCTGTATACAGGGGGCACGGTGCGCTGTATACAGGGGGCACGGTGCGCTGTATACAAGGGGCAAGCTGCGCTGTATGCAGTGGGCACGGTGCGCTGTATACAGGGGGCACGGTGCGCTGTATACAGGGGGCACGGTGCGCTGTATGCAGTGGGCACGGTGCGCTGTATGCAGTGGGCACGGTGCGCTGTATGCAGTGGGCACGGTGCGCTGTATGCAGTGGGCACGGTGCGCTGTATACAGGGGGGCACGATGCGCTGTATACAAGGGGGCACGGTGCGCTGTATACAAGGGGGCACGGTGCGCTGTATACAAGGGGGGACGGTGCGCTGTATACAGGGGGCACGGTGCGCTGTATACAAGGGGGCACAGTGCGCTGTATACAAGGGGGCACAGTGCGCTGTATACAAGGGGGGACGGTGCGCTGTATACAGGGGGCATGGTGCGCTGTATGCAGTGGGCACGGTGCGCTGTATGCAGTGGGCACGGTGCGCTGTATGCAGTGGGCACGGTGCGCTGTATACTGGGGGCACGGTGCGCTGTATACAGGGGGCACGATGCGCTGTATACAGGGGGCACGGTGCGCTGTATACAGGGGGCACGGTGCGCTGTATACAGGGGGCACGGTGCGCTGTATACAGGGGGCACGGTGCGCTGTATGCAGTGGGCACGGTGCGCTGTATGCAGTGGGCACGGTGCGCTGTATGCAGTGGGCACGGTGCGCTGTATACTGGGGGCACGGTGCGCTGTATACAGGGGGCACGGTGCGCTGTATACAGGGGGCACGATGCGCTGTATACAGGGGGCACGATGCGCTGTATACAGGGAGCTCGATGCGCTGTATACAGGGGGCACGATGCGCTGTATACAGGGGGCACGATGCGCTGTATACAGGGGGCACGATGTGCATGATGTGCTGTATACAGGATGCATGGTGTGCTGTATACAGGGGGCATGATATGCTGTATACAGGATGCACCATGCGCTGTATACAGGGGGCACGATGCGCTGTGTACAGGCGGCACGATGTGCTGTATACAGTGGGCACAATGTGCATGATGTGCTGTATATAGGGGGCATGATGTGCTGTATACGCGGGCACAATGCGCTGTATACAGGGGGCACGATGCGCTGTATGTGTGGCACCCCTGAGGTTTCAGTAGCCACAGTGTACTGCACCTCACTTAAAGGAGTTGTCCAACATAAACTAAAAAATTTTTGTTAAGCTAATCTGTGCTGTATTGTCATATAAATCACCCCTACATTGTTATTTTTTGTTTTCTAACTTTTGTTTCTCTTGAATTAGGCTAATTTCACACATCAGTTTTTGGCATCGGGCACAATCCGGCGTGTGCCTGATGCAATGGATCCGGCGCAGAATATGCAAAAACTGATGTGCCTGATCCTTTTTTGACATTTCGAATATACCTGATCCGTCAAAAAACTGATCCGGCACATCCGTTTTTGCATCCTTTTCGTCCGTTTTTTTGCTGGATCCGGTTTTTTCAATACATTGGAGCATGCTCAGTTTACAAAAACGGATCCGGCGGCTGCATCCGTTTTTAACCGCATTACGCCGGATCCGACGTCCATAGGCTTCCATTGCAAAAGGCGCGATGCGTTTTTTTTTTGCCGGACAAAAAAACGTTACAAGATAAGTTCCCTCCAGCCGCCGCTTTAGGCAAAAGCCAGATGCAACGCAAGGCCATCGGGCACAATCCGGCACTAATACAAATCAATAGGGATAAAACGGATCCGGCGCCGGATCCGTTTTACCCGTTTTTTTCCGGATTGTGCCTCATGGAAAAAAACTGGTGTGTGAAATTAGCCTTATCCCTTTATTCTCTGCAGCTCTTTGTTTACCTTTAGCTCAACCAAACTGACCTCTGTGCGAAACCTCCCAGTCAGAGCTGGCACCGCCCGGCCTCAGTGTCGAGTCCCGCCCCTTGCCCAGCCTCAGTGTCCAGCCCCGCCCCCTGTCCGCCCTCTGAACACACATTCCCTGTCAGTATTCTGCCCCAGCACCTGACCTGTTATCACTCTAGCATTGGAAATAATAGCCCCACATCGGGCTCTGCACCCCCCACCACATCGGCCTCTGCACCCCCCCACCACATCAGCCTCTGCACCCCCCCACACACATCGGCCTCTGCACCCCCCCACACACATCGGCCTCTGCACCCCCCACACACATCGGCCTCTGCACCCCCCACACACATCGGCCTCTGCACCCCCCACACACATCGGCCTCTGCACCCCCCACACACATCGGCCTCTGCACCCCACACACACACCGGCCTCTACACCCCACACACACACCGGCCTCTGCACCCCACACACACACACATCGGCCTCCGCACCCCACACACACATTGGGCTCTGCACACTCCACCACATTGGGCTCTGCGCGCTTCACCCACACACATCGGCCTCTGCACCCCCCACACACATCGGCCTCTGCACCCCCCACACACATCGGCCTCTGCACCCCCCACACACATCGGCCTCTGCACCCCCCACACACATCGGCCTCTGCACCCCCCACACACATCGGCCTCTGCACCCTCCACACACATCGGCCTCTGCACCCCCCACACATCGGCCTCTGCACCCCCCCACACACATCGGCCTCTGCACCCCCGACACACATCGGCCTCTGCACCCCCCCACACACATCGGCCTCTGCACCCCCCACACACATCGGCCTCTGCACCCTCCACACACATCGGCCTCTGCACCCCCCACACACATCGGCCTCTGCACCCCCCACACACATCGGCCTCCGCACCCCACACACACATTGGGCTCTGCGCACTCTACCACATTGGGCTCTGCGCGCTCCACACACACACATTGGGCTCTGCGCGCTCCACACACACACACATTGGGCTCTGCACTCCACACACACACATTGGGCTCTGCACTACACACATACATTGGGCTCTGTACTCCACACATACATTGGGCTCTGCACTACACACACACACACACATACATACACACACACACACACACACTGGGCTCTGCACCCCACCACATTGGGCTCTGCACCCCACCACATTGGGCTCTGCACCCCACCACATTGGGCTCTGCACCCCACCACATTGGGCTCTGCACCCCACCACATTGGGCTCTGCACGCCCCACACACACATTGGGCTCTGTACTCCTCACATACATTGGGCTCTGTACTCCTCACATACATTGGGCTCTGTACTCCACACATACATTGGGCTCTGTACTCCTCACATACATTGGGCTCTGTACTCCACACATACATTGGGCTCTGTACTCCACACATACATTGGGCTCTGTACTCCACACATACATAGGGCTCTGCACCCCCCACCACATCGGGCTCTGCACCCCACCACATCGGGATCTGCACCTCCACACACACACACACGGCGCTCTGTACCGACTTCCCTCCCCCAACGGCGCTCTGTACCGACCCCCTCCAAAAAACACATGGCGCTCTGTACCGACTTCCCTCCCATGGCGCTCTGTACCGGCCCCCTCCCAAAAACACATGGCGCTCTGTGCCGACCCCCCCCCAAAAAAAAACACATGGCGGTCAGTACCAACCCCCCCCCTCCCAAAACACATGGCGCTCTGTACCGACCCCATCTGTGATGCCGATACATTTGAATGTGCGATCCTGAGCAGGGGGCCCGATGCTGGCGGTGACACCGCGGCAGCCGCCGCCAGGCCCCTCCCCCAGGTCACAGACCCCACAGTAGTGCTGGGGGAGGTTGCAAGCAGAGTACAAGGGAATGTGTGGGAGGGTGCGGGGAAGGGGGTGGGGACTCCACGCACTGTACCCGCGCAGTAGGGCGGCGACATGCTGTTCCCTGATTTGCATGTCAACATGGTTCTGCCCATGACCGGAAGCAGCAAAATCGCGGCAGGAGCGGTCACATTACCGCTCTGAGCCTGGAGAGAGGGGCTGACAGCAGGGCAGGTAAGTGGTCACTATCTACTTACCTGCCACAATATAGCCCCATAGTCAACTTACCAAAAAAACGCAAAATAATTCGGATAACCCCTTTAAGGCCTCTGCCACATTCACGTGAAAATCACGCACGTGCCGAGAGACACGTATTTCCCCTGCGTGTTGCGTGCAGGTAAGTACGTGTCTCTGGTACGTGCGGGACACGTGTGTTCTACGTGTGCTATCCGCGATAGCACACGTAGAACCGGTAATTAACATACTCACCTGGTCCTTCCTGCTGTCCGCGCTGTTGTCCGTGGTGCTGATCTTCGGCTCCAGCCCTCCCGTCTTCCCGCTGCTGCTGCTGCCAGGCAGTGAAGTGAATATTCTATGAGATTAATGAACGGCGGTCGGCAGCAAGAGGCAGCATCGGCAGAGACAGAAGGGCTGGAGAAGGTGAGTAAATGTTTTTTTTTTTCCACTGACACGTGTGTTCTCTCCGGTGCGTGTCACACGGGACTGCATCCACACTACACCCGTGTGGTACGGGTGCGGGCCGTGTAACACCCGTGCTGCGGGAGAAAACACTGACATGTCAGCGCATTGAAAAACGCACACACGTACAAACGCACACGGACATACGTTCCGTGTGGTTTTACGTGTGTGTGCCTGCTACAATAGGGTAGCATTGCTTAACGTGTCTCCGTGCCGGCAGCACGTGTAAAAAATGACAAACACGTGCCGGCGGCACGGATGTGTGTTGCAGGCCTAAGGTGCAGTATTCATCTCGGGTAAGGAGGGGGTTAATCATTGGGGTTTCCAAATTCCACTTTACATACAGCTTAGGTACCTTTTCACTGGGGGCTGGACTAGGGTAGGCTGGGTGGTGGCCATGAAGAGACCTGGGACTTTCCCGGTCACTAGGACAGCCACCTGGGGGGCTGGCACCACTTGGGGTAGAAGTAGGAGCAACCTTCTTATAATCTTCAGTCAAGTCGGGACTACAGTTCTGGCAACATGACACCACTCTCTTCTTCAACTTCCTTCTTCACGGAGCCTGAGGCTTGGAGCGGGAAGGTCAGTACGGTTCCTCACTTCTAGAGGGGAAACCCTTGGGAAAGGACACTTTCAAATACCGGTGGCTACCTGAAACTTATCCGGGATCGGTTGGAGCACAACCCGGTGAAGACCGGCACCTCCAGGCACCTTATGGACAGTGATTAAAGACCTTGAACCGCAACTACTATGTCCGCCATTCATTTTTGGAGCCATTGGCTACTACCACCACCATCATCCTCCCTGGGGCCTAGCTTCACCTGTGGTGAGCTGAACCAACCTAGCTGTGACACCATCCACCCCAGAGGACAGCGACCGCAGCGGCGGCTAATACCTGCCCGCATAGCGCAGGTGGCGTCACGAGACAACTACAACTCCCAACATCCTCATCCCATCTCTCATCCCCTTTTGGTGGACACCTCGGGGTCACGGAATCGGGCAGGCCCACCTGTGACATCCCTGACCCTCACTGGCCCCGTGGGGTGCTCCATATGCAAGGTGCACGATGCGCTGTATACAGGGGGTACGATGTGTTGTATACAGGGGGCACGATGCGCTTTGTATACAGGGGGCACGATGCGCTTTGTATACAGGGGGCACGATGCGCTTTGTATACAGGGGGCACGATGCGCTGTATACAGGGGGCACGATGCGCCGTATACAGGGGGCACGATGCGCCATATACAGGGGGGCACGTTGCGCCATATACAGGGGGCACGTTGTGCCATATACAGGGGGCACGTTGCGCCATATACAGGGGGCACAATGCACCGTATACAGGGGTCACGATGCGCCATATCCAGGGGGGCATGATGCGTCAAATACAGGGGGCACGATGAGCCATATACAGGGGGCACGAAGCGCCGTATACAGGGGGCCACGGTCTGATAAATTACACATCATGTGTTACAGCTGATATTATGTTACTTTATTATTGTTTATGGGAATCTACAATGTGGCCGAGTTAATAACTGAGTTGTATGTGGGAAAACCTTCTGCTGACCTGGATTTTTGCAGATTTTTCCCAAATGAAAGACGCTTATTCCAGATATGAAGTAAAAATCTGCAATAGTCACATTATATCACATGAGAAATGTTTGATTGGGGGGGTGGGGCGATGTAGCCGACCAGAGAGGACGCATGGGAAGAGAGCTCCTATAATTCTGATCTTATACTGGCCATTTACACCCGGTTACCTGACCCATTTACTCATTGACCTGCTGCTGTGACAGGAGACACCATCTGGAGGCTGGCGATTCCCACTGGAGCTATTCCCTGACTCTTGCACGGCGTTGCTGGATCTCCTGAAGCTGGAGAGTGTGGAGCAGCAGCCATCTTCCCTACAGCCTGCATTTTCACAGTGAGCAGCAGAGCATGACTCCAGAGAGCAGTGAGGAGTGACAGATTTATGGCCAGAGGTGAAAACCTGGGAGCAGTGAGCACAGGGAAGTTAATTCTCCCTTAGCTGTGTACAGGGGTGTACATAGAAATCATGGGGCCCCATAGCAAAAGTCTGAATGGGGCCCCCCATTAAAAAAAAATACAATAAAATATTAACATAATAAACAGCATATACGTTGCTGGGGGGAACATACAAGTTACTAGGGGCCAGTGGGGGGGCATACAAGTTATTGGGGGCATATATACACATTATGAATTAATCTTTATTCTAGCCAGGCTACACATCTACTAGTCCAGTAAATAGACTATTACTGGGCGCGGCTCCATCTGCAGAGCACCAGTCTAGGCCATGCTGTGTGCCTATCCTCCTGTTTTGTGACTGTGTGTGATGCCTGATGCTCATAGAGCACCACAGCGCCTGACACTCGCAGAGCACCACAGCGCCTGACGCTCGCAGAGCACCGCAGGGCCTGACGCTCGCAGAGCACCGCAGGGCCTGATGCTCGCAGAGCACCGCAGGGCCTGATGCTCGCAGAGCACCGCAGGGCCTGACGCTCGCAGAGCACCGCAGCGCCTGACGCTCACAAAGCACCGCAGCGCCTGACACTCGCAGAGCACCGCAGCGCCTGACACTCGCAGAGCACCGCAGGGCCTGACGCTCGCACAGCACCGCAGCGCCTGACGCTCGCAGAGCACCGCAGGGCCTGACGCTCGCAGATCACCGCAGCGCCTGACGCTCGCAGATCACCGCAGCGCCTGACGCTCGCAGAGCACCGCAGCGCCTGACGCTCGCAGAGCACCGCAGGGCCTGACGCTCGCAGAGCACCGCAGGGCCTGACGCTCGCAGAGCACCGCAGGGCCTGACGCTCGCAGAGCACCGCAGGGCCTGACGCTCGCAGAGCACCGCAGGGCCTGACGCTCGCTGAGCACCGCATAATACTACTATACATTGCAAAATAATGCTGCCACACCATGACCAAATATCACCACATTGAGTCTGAATATAACCACCATCCTGTTACTGAGCAAAGCCCACTGCACCAAGACCTGTGGGTTCACACCACAAATCCTCAGGGATAATACACACAGTGATGTCACAGTACAGAAATAATATACAGTGGAACCTTGGTTTACGAAAACAATGCGTTCTGGGAGTGTGCTTTTAAACCAAATTACTCGTTCAGCAAAGCAATATTTCCCACAGGAAATCATTGCAATGCAGACAATTCGTTCCACAACTTGTTCAATGTCCCATCCTGGTCCCCTATAGTGCCATTCCTCACACCCACAAACACACACATATTATTCTCACCTTACCTTCCATTCCATCGCCGGCCTCCTGGTTCTTGCAGTTCGCGGGTACAGGCTGTGTATCGGGTAACCATTGCGATCGATGCCGGATCTTCCGCTGCCAGAGTGCTGACGTCAAAGGCAGGAGCCACTTGCCTCTGATTGGTCAGCGCGCTGCCTTTGAGAAGCGGCTGACAGCGGAAGTTTCTCCATCATCACGATGGTTACCTGATACACATCCTATACCGGTGAACTACAAGATTCATGAGACCGGCGATGGAATGGAAGGTAAGGTGAGTATAATATGTGTGTGTGCGCGCGCGTGTTTGTGCATGTTTGTGCAGACTGCAAGAGCGGGTCAGAGCGCGGTTAAAGTACAGAACCGGAAGTGTGTGCGGTGAGTATTTGCTCGAATAGCAAAGCTTGCTCGTAAACTGCGTTACAAATTTACAGCAAGCTTTGCTCGTATAGCGAAATACTCGCACACCAAGTTACTCGTAAACCGAGGTTCTACTGTATATACAAAAAAGGGGTGCACACCCAGACAAAATCAATAAAACCGCTGCATGATCACAATATGACCAAACAGAAGAAGAAAAAAGCTCACACAAAATGGATGCCCACACCAGAAAATGGAAATGCTAGATATAAATATAACAATCTTTATTTAATCCAAAAGGACAGTAAAAACACATAATAAAATTATTGAAAGGGAATCTGTCACCAAATTTGGGGCCTATAAGCTGCAGCCACCACCAGTGGGCTCTTATATACAGCATTCTAACATGCTGCATATAAAAGAGCCCAGGCCGCTGTGTAGAACATAAAAATCACTTTATATTACCTACCGCTCGCCTAAGGGGTCGGTGCGGTGCAGATCGGTCGGACGGGTGTCTCCGTTCTCCGGTACCTTCTCTTTCGGCCATCTTTGTCCTCCTTCTTCTAAAGCCTGGGTGCATGACACGTCCTACATCATCCACACTAGCTGGCACTGATGCCTTGCGCAGGCGCACTGATCTGCCCTGAGCAGGGCAGATCAAAGTATTGTAATGCACCTGCGCAAGACCTCAATGCCGGCTATTGTGGATGACGTAGGATGCGTCATGCACCCAGGCTTCAGAAGAAGGAGGACAAAGATGGCCGAAACAGGAGGCGCTGGTACTCGAGTACAGAGATACGCGTCCGACCGATCTGCACCGCACCGGCCCCTTAGGTGAGTATTATAAACTCATTTTTATGTTCTACACAGCGGCCTGGGCTCTTATATACAGCATGGTAGAATGCTATATATAAGAGCTCACTGGTGGTAGCCGCAGCTTATAGGCTCCAAATCTGGTGACAGGTTCCCTTTAAAAGCATGAACAAATCCCAACTGACAACCTCCGCAAAAGTGTGATAACCTACTGTAATACAATACCCATATACAGTTAATGCGCATAACAATTCAAAACATGGAATAAGTATGTGCAGTGCCACACAGCTAGCACAGAGACATACGTAACTAAATTCAACTTATTCTGTACTAAACCAGATATGGGCACTGCAGAAGGATTAGTATAGAAGAGAAGACTGTCAGATAGCCCTGAATAATGCTCTGTGCAACCGAGCCTGGAGCAGAGCCAGTATATCAGATAAGGCACTTATAATAACCCACTCTTATAATAGGCCCATAAACAATAATGCAGAATAACAATACATACATTAAATTTGCGTCATGCTACACAGCCAGCACAGAGTCATACGTATTGCTTCATTACAGGCTATTATAGCTCACTGCTAACATGTCAGGGCATCCATATGATCCAATCTAATAACGAAAAAAGTAATACATAGGATCCTATACCCAGTATGATGATCCACTGACCCAGGAACTATCAATCCCTGTACAGATATAGATATGGGAGTACGAATGCAAAAATACGCCAAAAAGAACAGAAATATACATGTGCCAGGCTAAGTGAAGGGGGTAGAGGACTGGGATAAATTATCTGTTCAGTAAAGCATAAAGCAGGCCTGATGCGCCTGATATAGGTGCTGCAAAAGACTATTAGAGTAAAAGGGAAACCGTCAGCAAGTAAACGCTCTGTGCAACAGAGCATGAAGCAAAGCCAATATACCAGCGCTGTGAAACAGAGCATGAAGCAGAGTCAATATACCAGATGTGGTGCTGCAGAGGGGGTATCAGAGTAGGAGGGAAGCCCCACGCTTATTGCAGTGATACATTGGGCTTCCCTTCTACTCTGATACCGCCTATGCAGCACCACATCTGGTACATTGGTTCTGCTTCATGCTCTGCGCACAGCGCTGTACAGAGCATATACTTTGCGCTTGTGGATGGTACACCTTGTACACCATGTACCTTTTTAGTACAGATATTACACACAGGGATGGCACAGCACAGGGCAGTTTCTGTAGTGTTAGGCTGCTTTCACACATCCGGTTTTAGCAGAGCCGGCCAATCCGGCTCTAAAACCTATGCAACGGATGCGGCGACAAAACCGCATCCTTTGCATAAGTTTTTGACATGCGGCCCGTCCGGTTTTTGCTGCTTGCAGCAGGCTACTGAGCATGCGCAGTGGAAAAAAACGCATGCGGCGGCCGGATGCGGTGTGTGCCGCAGGACGCCGCATGCGGCGTCCATAGGCATGCATTGCAAATCAAGCCGCATCGGCCGGATGCGGCGCGATGCGGTTTTTTTTGCCGGACAAAAAAACATGCCAGGCAATGTTCCATCCGGCCGCCGCATCGGCTAAATCTGCTGCATGCGGCAAAAACCGGACGGAACGCAAGCCCATGCGGCACAATACGGCACTAATGTAAGTCTATGTAAAAAAAAAACGCAACCGGCGGCAAAAAAAACCTGTTGCAGTTTTTCTGCAAAGCGCCAGATTGTGCCGCACAGGAAAAAACAGATGTGTGAATGAAAGTACATTTGTACATTATTATACTCACCTGCTCCAGTGCTGGGAGAGATGATGTCAGTGGCTTCTGCCTCCACTTCCTGTGGCTCCTCCTGGCTGTGCTGTTCTGATCCTGTCATCTGCTTTTTCTCTCTGGTGCTTCTGTTCTCAGCTTTTTCTTGTTTGCTTAGCTCTCTCTTTCCTCTGCTTATTCTGCTCTGTTGTCTCTCCTTGCTCTGCTTTTATTCTGCTCTGTTATCATCTTGTCAGGTCTGTGCTTATTCTGCTCTGCTGTCTCTCCTTGCTCTGCTTTTATTCTGCTCTGTTATCTTCTTGTCAGGTCTGTGCTTATTCTGCTCTGCTGTCTCTCCTTGCTCTGCTTTTATTCTGCTCTGTTATCTTCTTGTCAGGTCTCAGCTTCTTCTGTTCTGTCGTTTCTTGCCAGGTCTGTGCTGTTTCTCCTGCACTGTTTAGCTTTCATTTTCATTTTTCCCACGGCTGTGCTTAAAAAGCTCTCCTCTCCTGATTGGCTCTCTCCGCTCTCACAGTTCTCTGACTGATAGAAGACGCTGCCTGGCCACTCCCCTTCTACAGCAAAGGGCCCTGCTGTGCAGTGTGAGTCTGCTCCTCTGTTGGTTCCTGCAGCTATTCACATAATGCGCGCCCCCCCACCCCCCTTAATCAGCTGCTTGGTCACGGCCCGGGGCAGCCGCCCGTGCTGGCAATGATTGAAAGTAAAAGTGCACACACCGCGGGAAGCCGATCCGGGCCCCTTTAGGTCAGGGGCCCCGTTGCAGCCACGTGGTCTGCCTCTATGGACGGTACGCCACTGGCTGTGTAACTGGCAGTCAGTGAGCAGCAGCCCATTAAGGGGCCGGCTGCGGTGCAGGAGACTTTAACCCATAGAGTGCTGGAGGGTCTGGAGTGTGTGCCTTGAAACACAGGCCCTGCAGATTCTCCCTGACACATGAAAACAAATAAGTGGCACGTATTGAAGTCCCCACGCTGCGCAGGCCTGCATCATCCTGATAAATACACCACTCCCTTCATTCTTATTATCCACCATATAAGTGGCTGTTTTCCGGCTCTCTGGACGTGGTGAGGAAGGGGAGACAGACATATTACTAAATATACATTTAAAGGCACAGATTCAGATGCACGGGTTCACGATAAGAGAGGGGTGCAGAATCAGCAAATCCCCAGTGTATCAATATGAGTCCCCCTAAACAAAGTGGAGCTATTGACACAACTTAAGGAGTTTGCAAGGAGTGGTCAGGCAGATGCCCCTAAAGCCAAGAGAAATGCCACCCCAAAGGGTCAGCACTATTGGATGATGGGTCAGAGGATCAAGATGATTTAACCCTGAGGCAGGTGTATGAACAGCTTCTACAAACAATTTCTACAAGCAACAGCTCCCTCACAGGGAAGATTGAGGAGGTACATTCAGAGGTGGGCCTCCTGTGTCAGCACATGCAATCCCTGAGGGCCCGAACAGCAGAAGTCGAGATGCGAGTGTCTGAACTGGAGGATCAAACTGTAACACTCAAAACAAAAATGACCACAATGGCCGGATCGGCAAATGCATGGCGCCAGAAAGCAGACGATCTGGAAAACCGCATGCGTCGAAACAATATACGAATCATAGGACTGCCAGAGCGCTCGGAAGGTCAGCATCCGGGACAATTCCTGGAGGAGTGGCTGAAATCTAATCTCGGAGATGAGTTCTCCTCGACATTTGCGGTGGAGAGGGCGCACAGAGTTCCAATGAGGCCTCCTATTCCAGACGCGCCACCACGTCCCTTTTTAGCAAGGATGCTCAACTGCTGAGATAGAGACACAGTACTCCGTCTGGCCCAACAGAAGAAGAGCCCACTCAAGTTCAATAATGCTGCGCTCTCGATCTTTCCGGACTTTTTGGTGAACCTCCAGAAACAGAGGGCCCACTTCATGTAGGTGAAGAAGAAATTAAGGGAGCGGAACATCATCTACTCTATGCTGTACCCTGCCCGGCTACGCATAGTGCATGAAGGGTCGTCTCTGTTTTTTATTACACCTGCTGAGGCTGAGGACTGGGTACAGGTACACCCGAAACCTAAGGGGCAGAAGCAATGAGATCACTTTCCTAGGTGACATTTTCTGTGCCCCCTGGCGCCCCTCTTCTTCCATGGTTGCTTGAAGCCCCCTTTGGAGACAGATGGGACTTCCCCGTGCCTCAAGTGATGGAGGAATTGGCCAGGAATTGGTTCATGTGAAATGGGAGCCCTATCTTGTGCACCCTTATACCACCTATACCAGGACACTGTATTCAGTGGTGGTATCCTCATTGATGTTTGAAATGTTTTACAGGACTTATCGGAAAGGTCCTGAAGTTCGATATTGGTTCTATATGTTTACAGCTGCAATTGCATTAACTTTATTTCTTTGCAGGGACAGGCTTATTACTGTTGAAGGCATAACCACACTTAATTGCAGGGCAGAAAGCATCTTATACCTGGGATCCTAGTTCTATAAAAAGATCTATGTGATATGGGGTCAGAGCTGATATTTATGACCTGGAATGTCAGAGGCCTTAAATCGCCCAAAAATTGTATTAAGGTATTTTCCCAAATTAATCAAGTCAAGGCCCAACTGGTGGTACTGGTAGAGACTCACCTCACACGGGACACAGCCAGACTAGTAAACAAACCGTGGGTACAATGGTCGGCACATGCGTTCCACACCAGCTACTCCAGGGGTGTCTCTCTATTGGTCCATAGACATATCCATTGGGAAGTGAAGATGGTGAGGCGTGACCCGGAGGGGCGATTTGTGTTTATATAGACATCTATAAACGCTAGAGATTATGTGCTGTTATCTATTTACAACCCCCACCAGCTCGCATCTCCATTCTGAAACAAGCACTGAGCTTTGCCCTCAATTATCCAGATGCGTATGTGTTATGTATGGCAGGGATGTTATGGCAGGGATGTTATGGCAGGGATGTTATGTATGGGGGATTTTAATCTTGTGATGAATGAGAAGAAGGACAGGTTTCCGATGTATGGAGGGGGACAACATTCGGCCACACACTTGACTGATTTGCAGCAATGCGCAAAAGGGAGGTGGGTGGATTGACCTTTGGCGACTCCGGCATCCTAATACCCGAGAATATACATGTCATTCTTCTACTAGACGCACGCTGTCCCGACTGGATTATATTTTTGGGTCGAGCAATATTGCAACCTGGGTAGATGACGTGGTACACGGGGTCAGGGGCATATCAGATCACAGCCCAGTGATTCTTACTATGAAGACTAACCAAGGTGTTGGTAAACCCTTTTGGAGATTAAACCCCTTTTGGCTGAAGCTAATAGATCAAAGTTATAGAACTCTGACCCAAATAGAGGATTTCCTGGAAGCCCACCCTAAACCCTGGAATATTAACTTGGTGTGGGACACTCTTAAAGCCTACCTTAGAGGATGTTTGTCTTCAACCATAACATATCTTAAAAGAGTGACTAAAACTGAGGATGATATAGTAGAGGGGAGACTTAGGGACTCAGAGGCAATATATATATATCGGCCCCAACCTATGGAAATAGGGCGGCCTGGATGCAATCATATAAGTTATATATGCAGCACTCTGAGACCAAGTCCAAACGCAATTTGTTCTTTACCCGACAATCATATTTTGAGCTTGGAAATCAATCCAGTAAATTATTGGCATATATGGTTAGGCAACACTTCAAATACAATATTGGGTATACGGAGGATAGATGGCTCAATAGCTACATCCCCTGAAGATATTTTAGAGTGCTTTTGTGAATACTATAAAACCCTATACACTTCTAGAAATCCTCATTGAGTTCAAAGTTGCGTGACATATTTGTCGGATTGTCTCTGGAGGCGGACATCACACTGGATGAAGTGATTACTGCCATCTCGGATATGGCTAGGGGGGAAATCTCCGGGTCCAGATGGCCTTCCCATAGAATTCTATAGTAAATATTGTGACGTATTGGCCCCGATTCTTTTAGAGGTTTTCTCACATTTTTCAGCCGGCGACTCTCTACCTGCCTCCTTATACGAAGCACATATAGTCGTGCTGAGGAAGGAGGGTAAAGACCCACTAGACTGCGGTTCATACCGTCCTATATCCCTAGTTAACGTGGATTACAAGATCTTTACCAAAATACTGGCGTCCAGGCTTAATTCAGTCATATTGAGTATAGTTCACCCAGATCAAACCGGATTTATGCCTGGGAAAAACATCTCTATAAATATAAGACGGGTCCTGTCCTGTGCAATATAGCACACTGGTCCAGGACAACGAGTGGGCCTTGGCCTCGCTGGACGCGGCCAAGGCATTTGACTCAGTAGAATGGCCATTTTTATTTGCCTGCCTCCAGAGATTCGCTTTTGGGCCTAAATTCAGTAATTGGATTCATATGTTGTATAGGTCCCCAACAGCCAGGATACTAGTCAATGGTGCTATGTTGTGATACCAATGTGATATGACTGAAGAATGAGTGGGATGTAGATAGGGATCATAATCAAAAGATATAGTGATCCCAGATATTATTTGACCTATCAATAATTCAGTATCAAAGAGAGATGTCCTCTGGATAACCAATTTCACTATGACCAAAGAATACATGTCAAACAGATCTTAAGCAAAACCACGATAATGAGGAAGTAACATTTACAGTTCCACAGTCAGGAAATTTGTGGTTATTTGACAACAGTTGCAAGGAAGCTGGCCTGTAAAATTAACGTCTCCTTGCAATATCTCCAGGAAACTGTGGTCGACCAGTTGTCAACTGGCTAAATGTGCAGGAAATGTGCAGGAAGCTGCTGGTGCCCACAGCAGCTTGTGGTCAAGTTACATGAACATGACTCAGCTGTCACATGCTGGTCACCAATTAACCATTCACAATTGCAATACTGCATTTGCACACGACTACAAATTTTCTTATAAAAATACACCGGACACGCTTAACGTTAGGGAAACCTTCCAGAACATTGAAGTGTACGCACTGTTCCTGTGATGCAAGATGCCATGTTGTTTCCTACTCATTAATCGAGTCCCTCCGATGAGAAGGATTGCTACAACATAACGGTAATGTTGATGCATATTTCTGGTATTGTATAAGATTCTATGACTATAGTTCTAATGCCTATGTACCATTGATTATTCATCTGCTATTAAAATAAATAGTATCTTGCTATAAAGAATATTAGTATTCGTGCCTGATTAGGATATCAGTGAGCGCTTTGTAAGTACGGGCTTTCAGCCCCCTTTTTAGTAGAATTTAGCAAGACATATGTCTACACCCTTCTCATTGAATCGGGGCACAAGACAGGGATGCCCTCTGTCTCCAGCATTGTTTGCACTAGTTATTGAAGATTTGGCAATTAGAATTCGCTCTCATCAACAAATCACTGGAATCACAATAGCCGACCGCACAGATCAAATAGGATTGTATGCGGATGACATGGTTGTCTTCTTAGATCGAGTGCAAGAGACTCTACCGGTGGTTATAGACACTATAGATAAATTTGGGGAGTTTTCGGGACTACGCATCAACTGGGATAAGTCGACTTTGATGCCATTAATGCATGGGTCTGGAATTTCAATGGAGGGTAGGTCACCTCTGCAAGTGGTAACTAGCTTTAAATACCTGGGAATACACATATTAAAATAAATAGTATCTTGCTATAAAGAATATTAGTATTCGTGCCTGATTAGGATATCAGTGAGCGCTTCGTAAGTACGGGCTTTCAGCCCCCTTTTTAGTAGAATTTAGCAAGACATAAATTGGCGTAGTCGGCAGGATTACTTCTATAAGAAGTAATTAATGATTTTTTGTAATTTAGAAATTAAAAACATATATTTGGCAAAATTCCAAATATTTTTTCAATCTTTTTGCATAGTGTCAAAATGTTCAGAAAACGTAAGGATAATGTTAAGGAGGTTGTTGTGGAGATCCCCAGCTGGACTGAGGCTCCCTACAATCTTATAGCACATGAATTGGTCAATTGTGGATTGGCAGAACAATGGCAGGACAAGCTTAAGGGTAGTGAAGCTACTGATTTTGTGAATGTACTCAGTAGTGCCCCTGTGAAAACAGGTGATGTAGTGTCTTGTGGATTGGCAGAACAATGGCAGAATAAGCTCAAGGGTGGTGAAGCTACTGATGTTGTGAATGTACTCAGTAGTGACCCTGTGAAAACAGGTGATGTAGTGTCTTGTGGATTGGCAGAACAATGGCAGGACAAGCTTAAGGGTAGTGAAGCTACTGATGTTGTGAATGTACTCAGTAGTGCCCCTGTGAAAACAGGTGATGTAGTGTCTTGTGGATTGGCAGAACAATGGCAGGACAAGCTTAAGGGTAGTGAAGCTACTGATGTTGTGAATGTACTCAGTAGTGCCCCTGTGAAAACAGGTGATGTAGTGTCTTGTGGATTGGCAGAACAATGGCAGGATAAGCTTAAGGGTAGTGAAGCTACTGATGTTGTGAATGTATTTGGTAGTGTCCCTGTGAAAGCAGGTGATGTAGTGTCTTTAGGACGGCGCATCTGGATTTTGGCAAGTGCATATAGTGTAATGCATCAGCGAAATCTAAAGATGCAGAAGAAAAGTTCCCAGATGGAACAAAAGATGATAGAATTAGGTTGCCTGAAAACAGTTCTGGAATGTAATACCAGACTGTTGAAGGATAAATTGGAACATTATCAGAATGTGGCAGAAAAAGCTGCCATAAAAATTGCTCAAAATAAGTACAAGAAAAGAAGAGGAAAGGTAAATAAAATCAAAACTGCTCAAAATAAGTACAAGAAAAGAAAAGGAAAAGTAAATAAAACCAAAGTACATAAAAGTATCGTCTCAGCTTCTATAAACTGGGATCCCGATACTTGGGATGGGGATGTGTGGGATTCATCTTCATCATCTGATGAGGAGGATTACCATAAAGGGAAGATTCAGGCTAATCCAGTAAGGAGTCGCCTAGAGAGGACAAAGAATGAGATCATCCGGGAACATGTCCGGGATGGTCAGGGGAATCTGCAATATGACGAAGATGGTAATGCCATCACAAATGAGAGAACGATTCCTCATGTAAAAAATCGAGTAACCATTGAAGATTACTCTCAGGGAGAAGTTGATAGCATTTTAACACAGTTTAGACAAAAACCAGGAGAAGGAGAAATTCCCTGGTTGGTCAGGGTGCACGATCTCGGAAGAGGTGGAGTGCACTTTGACACCAGAGACGTGGCAAAATTTGTCACCATGTCTCAGGACCCAGTAATTCAGAGATTAATAAAAAATTATTTTGTTGATCATAATGAGCATGGTACTCAAAACTTAATCATGATCTTAGCCCATGCTTTTCTGGACAAATACCCATCAGAAGTAGACTTTCCTATCAAGGATAAACCTTGGTATACCTTAAAAGATGGTATGGAAAGGCTGAAGGAAGAAGCAATGAGGAATGCTCTTCCTCTTTTGGGAATGGATGATGATTATCTCTAGTACCCATTGACAGCCAGCATAAGAAATAGGCTGGTTAAACATGCTCCTCCAGCATACAAAACAGTTATTTTAACCTTAACTGTAGCGCTGACTGGAGAATCAATTGGTGTAGTTCTAGGGAGGATGAGGGAGTTACAGGATATGGGACAGTGGGATAAATCGTCCCCTGGAGGCCATGTCGGTAACAGTAAGCCAATCAATCCTGATTGTAAAGAGAAATCAGTAGGGGAGGCCCCATGGGTGTCTCGCAAAGACATGTTCCAGGCTTTGCTTAAAGCCAGGATCAATAAGGAAAGGATTGATGGAAAGAACACAGGAGAATTATGGAAGTTGTATAAACAGAAAGTTCTATCCGCAAAGAAAGTGACCACTACAAATGTGGAAGGGGGCTCAAAAACCCCCAAGGTAAAGAAATCAGAGGGAAAAGGGGAAAAAACCCCAAAGAAAGTGTCTTGGAAAGATTTTCAGTCAGTTTATCCATGGGAATAACTGGCTGCAGCCGTGGCCACAAAGGTCACGGAAGGAAGGGCTAATAAACAGACTGAAGTCTGGGTAAATGAAAGTTCAGAAGGAAGTGATTTACCATAGGTAGCCAG
Source organism: Anomaloglossus baeobatrachus (assembly GCF_048569485.1). Classification (NCBI taxonomy): domain Eukaryota; kingdom Metazoa; phylum Chordata; class Amphibia; order Anura; family Aromobatidae; genus Anomaloglossus; species Anomaloglossus baeobatrachus. Next base: position 539,169,795 of record NC_134357.1, on the reverse strand, counting down.
CCAAGCCCCCCTATTGATAAAAAGGGACGAACGTCCCTACGTCAATCTTAGCATACATGTTCAAAGAGTCCCAGCTTTGATTGACACGGGGGCGGAGGCTACTTTAATTCATGGAAACCCAGAAAAAAATAAAAGGACCTCGAGTAAAAATTGCTGGACTAGGTGGTCAAGTGATCACCCGGGTTCAGACACAGGTAGCTTTGAAGATAGGTAATTTACCTATCAAGCAGTATACGGTGCTGGTAGTTCCTATACCAGAATATATTTTGGGAATTGATGTCCTAAAAGGGATGACTCTTAATCTAACCGAAGGAAAATTCTCCTTTGGGGTTATGTCTTGTCATAAGGAAATGCAGATCTCACATTATATCAATGATATAATGATACAAGGACAAGATGAGCAAAATGTGAAAGATCAATTGACAAAACTGGTTGCTCATATGAGGGGTAAAGGATGGGAAATCAATGATGCCAAGGATCAAGGACCGTCTCAGGTGGTAACATATCTAGGGATTCAGTGGAACAAGGGGCACAGAGAGATCTTGCCCAATGCCAGACAGAAAATTATTAATTTTCCGGTCCCTAAATCCAAACAGGAGACTCAGTCTTATATTGGATTGTTTGATTTTTGGAGACAACATATCCCTCATTTGGGACAAATGTTGGCTCATTTGTACAAAGTAACGAGGAAAAAATATGAGTTCCACTGGGGAGAGGAACAGCAAAATGTGTTTGAGATGGTCAGGGAAGTGTGGCAAGACATTGAAGAGATTATTCAATCTACCAAGACCACTGTATTTCATGTCGATGCTCATGTCCCTACTAACTCACTTGAACGTTTGTTTAATTCAGAAGCAGATAAAGCAGCAACCATCAGACAAGCCAGTCCAACAGTTGACAAGGCAAGGTACAGCTGTTTGGGCACACCAGAAAGAGCGACACCTTATTCAGCAGGTTTAGACCTCAGTACATTGGAAACTGTCTTGGTACCCCCAGGTAGGGTAAAACCAATTTCAACAGGATTGGGTTGCCATACACCAAAGGATCATTATAGTCAAATAGCCACTCGTTCTAATTTAGCGTTAAAAGGAGCCATAGTGGTGGGAGGGGTAATAGAGGCAGATTATCAGGGAGAAATCAAGGTACTGATGCTAAATTTGGGAAATTAACCTTTGATTTTGGTGAAACACCAGAAGGTGGCTCAGATGTTGATAATTCCAATAAACTTGTCTGAAATAAGAGAAGGAACTGCCCCAGCAGAATTAACAATACGGGGTACTAAAGGTTTTGGATCCTCTAATATTACCAATGTAGGAGCAAAAATATGGATTCAAAACCTCCAAGGACCGCCCTCAGAGGCAGAGGTAATAGCGGTCGGAAAAGATAGTACTCTCCTGATAATGAGACCAGGAGTGGAGAAGTGGGAATATGTTCCACAAGAAAAATGTTATTTACGAGAATAATAGTGTATCTCTATTTGCAGATGGTGTTGTAAATAAGCGGAATCCATGGTATCAGTTACTGGGAAGAGCTCGATAGTGATGAGATGGAGAAATTCCTGTGTTTGATGTTTGCCTCTTTGGTCATTGGATGGACAAGTCTACATCAGGAGGAACCTATGGCGAATAAATTTCTGTGGCACCATCACATTTTCAACACACAGATTGCTGGATCTGTACACATTCTCCAGTTACAGCCACCAGTATCCCTTATCTGGATGTCCCAGTATCAATGGATGAAATCTTAAAGTGGAAAAGTTGTTCTGATCATCTTGCTGATAAAGACACTCGAAATGTTCGTCTATAGAATACTACAGTACCCATTTCCGTAGTGGGATGGATCAATCTTCCATGGTGGCAAGGCAATTTGAATGCAACAGTCACCAATTTGCAATATCTGGCTTTTAAGGGAGGAATTTGGGTACCAAGAAATAAGACTGGACTGACTAACCTGGGATTCGTCCCTATGAGGAATATAAAAATAAGTTTTGGGACAGCTATAAATACTGTAGATGCTTTTAAACCCAGCTTAGTGGAAAGGACAATTCATGATATGTTATAACTTTATGCCAATATGTTCATAAATAGGAAAATATGACTAGTGAAACTTGTAGTAACATATCAGGAAATGTAATGTGTAAAGATTCCTTTGAATATCGAGCAAATGCCAAAACACATGATGTTCAAGGGAGCTTTTCAGATAATATTGCTTTTAGTTTTAATATACAGTTAGGTCCAGAAATATTTGGACAGTGACACAATTTTCGCGAGTTGGGCTCTGCATGCCACCACATTGGATTTGAAATGAAACCTCTACAACAAAATTCAAGTGCAGATTGTAACGTTTAATTTGAAGGTTTGAACAAAAATATCTGATAGAAATTGTAGGAATTGTACACATTTCTTTACAAACACTCCACATTTTAGGAGGTCAAAAGTAATTGGACAAATAAACCAAACCCAAACAAAATATTTTTATTTTCAATATTTTGTTGCAAATCCTTTGGAGGCAATCACTGCCTTAAGTCTGGAACCCATAGACATCACCAAACGCTGGGTTTCCTCCTTCTTAATGCTTTGCCAGGCCTTTACAGCCGCAGCATTCAAGTCTTGCTTGTTTGTGGGTCTTTCCGTCTTAAGTCTGGATTTAAGCAAGTGAAATGCATGCTCAATTGGGTTAAGATCTGGTGATTGACTTGGCCATTGCAGAATGTTCCACTTTTTTGCACTCATGAACTCCTGGGTAGCTTTGGCTGTATGCTTGGGGTCATTGTCCATCTGTACTATGAAGCGCCGTCCGATCAACTTTGCGGCATTTGGCTGAATCTGGGCTGAAAGTATATCCCGGTGCACTTCAGAACTCATCCGGCTATTCTTGTCTGCTGTTATGTCATCAATAAACACAAGTGACCCAGTGCCATTGAAAGCCATGCATGCCCATGCCATCACGTTGCCTCCACCATGTTTTACAGAGGATGTGGTGTGCCTTGGATCATGTGCCGTTCCCTTTCTTCTCCAAACTTTTTTCTTCCCATCATTCTGGTACAGGTTGATCTTTGTCTCATCTGTCCATAGAATACTTTTCCAGAACTGAGCTGGCTTCATGAGGTGTTTTTCAGCAAATTTAACTCTGGCCTGTCTATTTTTGGAATTGATGAATGGTTTGCATCTAGATGTGAACCCTTTGTATTTACTTTCATGGAGTCTTCTCTTTACTGTTGACTTAGGGAAAGATACACCTACTTCACTGAGAGTGTTCTGCACTTCAGTTGATGTTGTGAACGGGTTCTTCTTCACCAAAGAAAGTATGCGGCGATCATCCACCACTGTTGTCATCCGTGGACGCCCAGGCCTTTTTGAGTTCCCAAGCTCACCAGTCAATTCCTTTTTTCTCAGAATGTACCCGACTGTTGATTTTGCTACTCCAAGCATGTCTGCTATCTCTCTGATGGATTTTTTCTTTTTTTTCAGCCTCAGGATGTTCTGCTTCACCTCAATTGAGAGTTCCTTAGACCGCATGTTGTCTGGTCACAGCAACAGCTTCCAAATGCAATACCACACACCTGTAATCAACCCTAGACCTTTTAACTACTTCATTGATTACAGGTTAACGAGGGAGACGCCTTCAGAGTTAATTGCAGCCCTTAGAGTCCCTTGTCCAATTACTTTTGGTCCCTTGAAAAAGAGGAGGCTATGCATTACAGAGCTATGATTCCTAAACCCTTTCTCCGATTTGGATGTGTAAACTCTCATATTGCAGCTGGGAGTGTGCACTTTAAGCCCATATTATATATATAATTGTATTTCTGAACATGTTTTTGTAAACAGCTAAAATAACAAAACTTGTGTCACTGTCCAAATATTTCTGGACCTAACTGTACATAGTAGTAAAAGTGATTATATTTGTGATTCAATGTTTATCTAAACAAACCAAGAAAACAAAATTTGTGGCAAACGATATTTCTTTGTCATGGTATGGTATATTCCGAGTGATCTTCCTCTAGTGGAATACTGATGATGGAAAATAATCCCTGGGATCAAGGACCAATTGTGATACCAATGTGATATGACTGAAGAATGAGTGGGATGTAGATAGGGATCATAATCAAAAGATATAGTGATCCCAGATATTATTTGACCTATCAATAATTCAGTATCAAAGAGAGATGTCCTCTGGATAACCAATTTCACTATGACCAAAGAATACATGTCAAACAGATCTTAAGCAAAACCACGATAATGAGGAAGTAACATTTACAGTTCCACAGTCAGGAAATTTGTGGTTATTTGACAACAGTTGCAAGGAAGCTGGCCTGTAAAATTAACGTCTCCTTGCAATATCTCCAGGAAACTGTGGTCGACCAGTTGTCAACTGGCTAAATGTGCAGGAAATGTGCAGGAAGCTGCTGGTGCCCACAGCAGCTTGTGGTCAAGTTACATGAACATGACTCAGCTGTCACATGCTGGTCACCAATTAACCATTCACAATTGCAATACTGCATTTGCACACGACTACAAATTTTCCTATAAAAATACACCGGACTCGCTTAACGTTAGGGAAACCTTCCAGGACATTGAAGTGTACGCACTGTTCCTGTGATGCAAGATGCCATGTTGTTTCCTACTCATTAATCGAGTCCCTCCGATGAGAAGGATTGCTACAACATAACGGTAATATTGATGCATATTTCTGTTATTGTATAAGATTCTATGACTATAGTTCTAATGCCTATGTACCATTGATTATTCATCTGCTATTAAAATAAATAGTATCTTGCTATAAAGAATATTAGTATTCGTGCCTGATTAGGATATCAGTGAGCGCTTCGTAAGTACGGGCTTTCAGCCCCCTTTTTAGTAGAATTTAGCAAGACATATGCCTACACCCTTCTCATTGAATCGGGGCACAAGACAGGGATGCCCTCTGTCTCCAGCATTGTTTGCACTAGTTATTGAAGATTTGGCAATTAGAATCCGCTCTCATCAACAGATCACTGGAATCACTATAGCCGACCGCACAGATCAAATAGGATTGTATGCGGATGACATGGTTGTCTTCTTAGATCGAGTGCAAGAGACTCTACCGGTGGTTATAGACACTATAGATAAATTTGGGGAGTATTTGGGACTACGCATCAACTGGGATAAGTCGACTTTGATGCCATTAATGCATGGGTCTGGAATTTCAATGGAGGGTAGGTCACCTCTGCAAGTGGTAACTAGCTTTAAATACCTGGGAATACACATACAGAAAGACCATACACTAGACCTGCAGACTAGTATAACACCACTTCTGGAGCACGTTAAACTTAAATATAACTTGTGGAGCAGGCTACCCCTGTCAGTGGTTGGCAGAATAAATGTAATCAAAATGATATTACTTCCATAGCTTAGCTATACACTACAACATAGTGCAGTATCAGTACCCAAATCCTTCTTCTCAATGTTGAACTCGCTTGCTACCTTTTTCATATGGGGGAAATCCAGACCCAAACTTCGGTTATCCATTTTACAGAGATCCAAAAGACTGGGAGGGATGGCTTTACCGGAGTTCTTCCTCTACTACCTCGCGGGACAGCTTAGGCCACTAGAGACTTGGATGCCTGGATGTCAGCTGCCAAACTCTGAGAGTCACTTGGCACACGCGGCTGGGACTGATTGTTTAGTGGGTTTTCTGGAATCATATGGACTGAGAACACCACGGCAATTACCCTCCTCAGGTTGGCAAGATTAGTCTGGCGACAAGCCAAGAGGGTGGTACACTTCGAAGGGGTGGTGGCGGAATTCCAATTATGGGGGAATAGCCACTTTCATACTCTGAGAGATCACCCCTCGGCGCAATTCTGGGCCACTCACAGCGTCAGTGTACTTGGTGATCTTTTTGTCCCGGGAACCACAAACTTCAAGTCCTTTCAACAAGTCCAGATTGAATATAATGTTCCAAGATCACAGTTTTTTAGATATCTGCAGATTCGCACAGCGATTCAATCCCACATACAGAAAATTGGAGTGAGGAAATTGATATCATCACTTCCTATGATAGGTATTCTAAAATCACAAGGACCTCGAGGCCTCATCTCAGCTATATATACTTACCTGTTGTCGGTAGGGGTGGAGTCGGACCCCTTGCCAGCCCAGGATAGATGGAAATCTCTAATTCCTGCTCTACAGGGAGAGGAATGGGACGAGATATTGGAATCTCCGACTGCGGTATCCCCGTCGGTTAATAATAAGTTGATTCAATGCTACATTGTCCACCAGGCATACCTTACTCCAACTCGATTATTTAGTATGGGCCGTTCTCGTGCATCGGAGTGCCTGAGGTGTCATCTCTCAGGGGCAAATTTCATACATATGAGTTGGAGCTGTCCCAATATATCTTCGTACTGGCGGGGAGTGACATCGCTGCTGACATCGATTGTGTCGATTCCTGTTTTGTGTGACCCTTTGATATGCCTGTTTGGGGTAATGGAGGAAGAGTCCTGGGATCATTACATGACAATAGTCCTCAGAGAGGTATTGTTTCTGGCTAGGAAATTAATAGCTCTGAGGTAGATGGGAGATTCGAATCCAACTGTGCGGTCCTGGGTTAAACTAGTCAATGCAACCATAGTCTATGAGCGGGTGGTATATTATAATAGGTGGTGCCCGGGAAAATTTAACAAAATCTGGGGTTTGTGGAACTCTTCTGCAGACACACTTGTGGAGGTTTGAAGGAGATTATGCGGATAATGGTGGTTCCCGTTAGATGTTGGGATATGAAACACTGTCCAATGGTATATTGAGATATAATAATGCAATGTGGCTGTTGTTGTTCTTTCTTTCTTCCTTTTTCTATTCCTCTTTCTATCTTGTTTTCAAAATATGGTCATGCTGATAGTTAGAGCTGTTCTTAGGCTCAATATTAAATTAAATATATATGCAAATGATAAGAAGTATGGATAATAACATTGTTCTATCGTAAGTGCTAAAGATATTATGGACTTTATATGACTATTCATTGTTATATTCAAGTATTACTATCTATATACTGAGCTATCTTTATATGGCACATGTCAGTTGTACCATGTTTGAAATTGTTAATAAAACGAACTTAAAAAGAAATGTTTGATTAAAGGTTTTAAACTCCAATATCAGATGTAATAAGCGATGGGCGAGTGTGCGCAGCATTGTTTGGTACTGGATTGAGTATCCTAGTGCTAAGCATTGTTCGGTACTTAATAGAGTATCCTGGTGCTCGGGCGCCATGCTCAAATTCCATCCCCGCAAGTTTTCCAGCTATTTTTCAGTCACTTAACATGCGGGGATTGCCTGCTAGTCACGATAATGCTGTAGCCATGTCCATATAAGACCCAGTGATGCCATGACTCGCCACACTGTAACCGGAAATAATTTAGAGACAATTTCTGCTGGAGAAGGGACAGTGTGTTACTGCGTTACAGTACCTGCTGTTGCAACATTAAACCAACAGTTTTTTTCAGGGAAAATTCAAGTAGCTTGTATTCTATACTAATACCGCTCTTCGCTGGAATTAGTGTAGTGTTAGCTGCTGGAGTAGAGATAGTCTATTAGAGTCAGTTAGGCAGGGTTCATTGGGTTACAGTCTTTGGTCCTGTCACCAGTGGCATATTGCCAATGGCGGCAGACCACATGGCCGCTATGGGGCCAGTGATTTAGGGGGGCCCGATGCCAGCTTCTGCCCCCGCTTGCCCGGGGGCACAGTGAGGCAAGCCCCAATTAGAAAGTCTGCAATGTGGCCCCATGATTTCTATGTGCGACCCTGGCTGCTATGTACAACCAACAGTCCTTTTCAGGGCTATTTCAAATAGATCCTATTCTCTAATGACACCGCTCATAACTGCAATTAGTTCAGGGAGAGCAGCTGGAATAGGAATAGCATATTAGAGGATTTTAGTCAGGGATAATTGCCTTACAGTCTTTGGTACTGCCACATACAACCAAAAGTCCTATCAGGTCCAATTTAAGTAGATTATATTCTAATACTATTCTTACCTGCGTACATAATTTAAAATGCACAAGTGTGCAGTAACAGATAGGGAAGTGGACGTCCCGCTGGTGGTGCTGCACGCAGAGGGCATTGGCCAGGGTAAATTGATCCTGCTGTAGTAGCACACCAAACACATGCATCATCTAAACCAGGGGTCTCAAAAATACGGGCCGCATACAGCACTTAGGGCTGCTTATTGCGGCCTGCAGGCAGATGGACCTCTTATCGCAGCCGGTGCAGGGGCCACGACCATCAGTGCTTTTTTTCAGATGAATGATTTGCCAGCGCTGCGCAGAGACCAGCTCTCTACACAGCTATTCCAAGCTTAAGCTTAAGATACCTTCACTGAAGTTGGGATCTCGGTTTATTGGTCCGTAAAAAAATCACAGCAGTCAGCTTCATTGCTGTTAGCTTCATTGAAAAAAAATGTGCTTTTCTTTCAAAAATAAGGAAATATCTAAGTGACCCTAAACTTTTGTACTGTAGTTTTATATACAGTCATATGAAAAAGTTTGGGCATCAAGATTAATGTTAACCTTTTTTCTTTATAACAATTTGGGTTTTTGCAACAGCTATTTCAGTTTCATATATCTAATAACTGATGGACTCAGTAATATTTCTGGATTGAAATGAGGTTTATTGTAATTGTAATATTTATGGATTGAAGATCCCATACAGCTTCTCCTTGTGCAAAGTGCGCTGTATTGTTGACCGATGCACATTGACACCATCTGCAACAAGATGATGCTGCAGGTCTTTGGAGGTGGTCTGTGGATTGTCCATTCTCACTATTCTTCTTCTCTGCCTTTCTGATATTTTTCTTGGCCTGCCACTTCTGGGCTTAACAAGAACTGTACCTGTGTTCTTCCATTTCCGTACTATGTTCCTCACAGTGGAAACTGACAGTTTAAATCTCTGAGACAACTTTTTGTATCCTTCCCCTGAACAACTATGTTGAATAATCTTTGTTTTCAGATCATTTGAGAGTTGTTTTAAGGAGCCCATGATGCCACTCTTCATAGGAGATTCAAATAGGAGAACAACTTGCAAGTGGCCACCTTAAATATCTTTTGTCATGATTGGATACACCTGCCTATCAAGTTCAAAGCTCAATGAGGTTACAAAACCAATTTAGTGCTTTAGTAAGTCAGTAAAAAGTAGTTAGGAGTGTTCAAATCAAGAAATTGATAAGGGTGCCCATACTTTTGCACCAGTCAAATTTTGTTTAAATGCGGATTGCACATTTTCTGTTAGTACAATAAACCTCATTTCAATCCAGAAATATTACTGAGTCCATCAGTTATTAGAAACTGAAATAGCTTCTGCAAAACCCCAAATTGTTATAAAGAAAAAAGGTTAACATTATTAGGGGTGCCCAAACTTTTTCATATGACTGTGTGTGTGTGTATATATACTAGCTGTACTACCCGGCTTCGCCCGGGTTAATAACTGTTAACAAAATAGAATGTATTAACAAAAATTTATTCTGCACACAAAAACCACAAAACAAATAGATAGAAATGTAATTATTAAAAGGCAAAAACTAAGCTAATAGAAGCATTTCACAACATATATTTCAACACCACAGATATTCCACACAGATTTAACTAAATTGGCCAAGTAATGTGCTCCGTCTGTCTCTTTCCAGATCTGTCTCTTTCCTTGTCTGTCTCTATCAAGGTCTGTGTCTTTCCCCATCTATCTTTGTCTGTCTCTCTGGCTGTCTCCTCCTTCCCTGTCTCTGTCCCTGTCTGCATGTCTGTCTCTTTCCCCGTCTGGCTCTCTCCAGGTTTGTCTGTCTGTCTCTTTCACCTTCGGTCTCTGTCTGTCTCTTTCCCCGTCTGTCTCTGTCTGTCTCTTTCCAGGTCTGTCTCTGTCTGTCTCTTTCCCAGTCTGTCTCTTTCCCCGTCTGTCTCTGTCTCTTTCCCCGTCTGTCTCGCTCTGTCACTCTGTCTCTATCTCTGTCTCTTTCCATGTCTGTCTCTATCTCTCTGTCTGTCTCTCTCTATCCGTCTCCCCACCGACATCTTATTACCTCACATATAAGCTTCTTATACTATGAATATATTTTGTTCCTATAGCAACCAATCACAGCTCCTACTAATAACCTGTAGTTCCAGGCTCCATTTACTTTAATAGAGGCATGTTTTTTGAGAGAGAGTAACTGTAAAGAGCGGGGTTAAATTTTCCTGTCAAAACATAGTCTACGACGTTCCCTGGGTCACATGAGGTGTCTGTGCAAAATTTTGTGATTGTAAATGCGACAGTGCGGATACACTTTTCGTTTCACTTTTTTCCCATTATGTAGATAGGGGCAAAATTGATTGGTAAATTGGAACGCGCGGGGTTAAAATTTCGCCTCACAACATAGCCTATGACACTCTCAGGG